>NW_026587759.1:9633031-9635834 GCF_907164565.1 Psammomys obesus
CACACCACACACCACACACACCACACCACACACACCACACCACACACACCACACCACACCACACACACCACACACACCACACCACACACACCACACCACCCACACCATATCACCACTACCACCTGGCCTGGGCTGTCTCTGAACCAATTTCTAGAAGTTCTGCCAACATCACTCTGGCATTTTCTGGCCAGTAGCTCTCTTATGAGAGCTCTGGAGGGAAAATAAGAATTACCTGGCTGCTGGCTGCACAGGGTTAGTGCGAAGAGGAGAGGCTGCCTAAATCCACCAGCAGGCCTCAGTCCCTCCATTTCAGTTCACAGTAGACTCGGATTGTGAGACCTCAGGGTGGGAGTTGGGGGTGGGGTGGAGGAAATGGACGCCAAGTGACTCATCCAAGTTTCAAGTTCATTCTCTTGTCCTCTTGAGGATGCCATTTGGATGCTTCCCTTTTTATCCTTTAGTGTTTCTTCTCTCTTCTGTGTGACCACATGCACCTGCGCTTGTTTATCACCCTTTTCTGCACCTCCAAGCCTTCAGAGGGTTCCCGGTGCTGAAGGCTTTCTTGACTTTCCTCCAAAGGTGAGAGCACACCTCCCTAGTCAGATACTCCAGACCTGAAAAAGATTCCCTAGGCCTTCCCTCATTGCTCCAGGGCAGACAGAGTCAGGAAACCCAAGTCTAGGACACAGCCGCAGCCAGATGCCAGGGAAAAGCTATCCCAAGCCCTACCCAGATCTTTTTTTTTTTTTTTAAGCCCCCAGACCTTTTGCATCTGAGCTTTACACTTGTATTATGAATACCTAAAAACCAGGCAGACAAAGACAGAGAGACCCTGAAAGAAAAAGGAGCAAGAGACTCCCAGATTGTGTATTTATTTTATGTAAAGAAAAGTTACATATATAATTTTAGATTTTCTTCCAAATTAGAGTTCTGAGGTTTTAGAAACCCTATTTTTAACACCTTCTTCTCTCCGTCGGTCTTGATTGCTTAAATTGCTTCTAATTGGGTGGCACACATTACTGAAACGAAGGATGCATGACAAGCAGCCTTTATTCTTCCACAGATTTAGATAATGTGTCCAAATGAGTATCTTTTCTGATACGGAGAAACTAGAACACTAGTAACTGTGGTAGCTTTCTTAGGGACAGTCATGCAGTCGTGTAACCCCACACATGTTAGAGGGTGTGCTTAGGGTGTGCAGTGCGAGTACTCTCCACCGCTAGCTAGCCTGGTGCACAAAGGAAAGAACGAAATTGTTCTGTTTTGTTTTTTTTAAGCTGCTTTCCAGCCTCTTCAGCAAGCGTAAACGTGTTTTTTCGGTTTTGTTTTCTTTTCTTTTGTTTTGATTTTTTTATTTTTTATTTTTGTAAACCACTTAAAAACATGTACACCATCCTTGTCCTCAAGGCTTCCGCGGCTCTGATTGCTGTTGATTCGGGCATACTAGCTCCGACAGCAGCCAGCAAAGTTCATTGCCACACAGAAGGGAGCTTTTCAGTAAGTCAAGCCAGGTGCTGGGGGGGGTTTCTGGGGCGAGAGTTTCTTGGACCGCTGACCAGTGTGATCCCAACTTGAGTTTGCCGAGGGCAAGCATCAGTCGGGGAGGGCTGTTTGTAAGATGTTTCTGTCGGTTGTGAGCTGGATGACCTAGCGGACTAAGGGACTTCCGAAGTTATTGGAAGCTGATGTACACCAACCATTGAACAAAGGGCGTGGAACTCATCTCACTGTATAGCCAAACTGAGCTTTCATTGTTCACCTTTTCTGAAATAAAGCAGGAAACAGATTATAAATGAAGTTATTCTTTTTAGGCCGGAGGAAATTCGCCTAAAGGAGAGTCAATCTCCTTTCGTGTGTCAACTTTACAGGCACCGGTTTTCTTGCAATTCTTTGAGACTCCCTCCCTCAGTGGCAAGGAAAAGCACCTTCAGGCTTTTTAAAATGGTGTCACAGGGGAGAGCCCTAGGTGAAGCAGCAGCACCCTGGGGGGATGTGTCTGTGGGTCGACGAAAAGGAATCCTCTCCTGGGCAGCCGCCTGCGGAGCTGGGCGCGGCCTGAGAGGTGGAAGATCAGCTCCACACTCCGACGTGCCCACGCTGTGTTCATCAACACAGGGACGCCTCGATGTCAGCGAAAGCTAACGCTCCAATAAAGGCCTTCCACTAAGTACCTGCGAATTTTGCTCTCTTCTTAGAATGCTTTATTTGACCCACAGAAGAAGATTTAGGCAGAAAGAAATTCTCTTTGGTGGTGGTCCCAATCAGTCCCAGCAACGGACGTGCGCCACGCCCCTGGCCTTGGTGGGTCGCCCCACTCTGACAAACTTCTCAGACTGTCTTCGGAAGGCCTCGTCTTGTGCACTTGTCCGCCTACGTCTCCCTTGATAGGAAAGGGCCGTGGATGAAGAGGGTGGGAATGGAGAGGGCGGGGATCTGGAGATTTCTAGAGAGTCCTTAAACTCCCTCGGATTTAGGCAGAGCTCTTCCGAGGAGCTGTTAAAAGCTGGCGGGGGTAGGGAGCAACCTTAATGCTTCTACTTTTAAAATGTAACTGAGGAGTCAAACGCGATTCTTGGGGTGGCAACAAACAAACAAACAAACAAATAACCCTACAGTTATTAGGCCTCGAAATAAACAGTAAAACAGTGTCACTGTCAGGTATAGTCTGTGACAGTAACGCCGACTACTCCGGAAAGAAGGGCTTTGCTGTGCCTTTCCTTTTTAGAAAGAGAAAAAGAAAGGACCGGAGAGAAGACGGGCGGGGGCGGGGGGGGGGGGGGGGGGGGGGGGGGGGGAGGGGGGG
>NW_026587759.1:9635934-9667398 GCF_907164565.1 Psammomys obesus
GGGGGGGTATTTAGCAAGTCAAGAGGTTAAATATTTGAACAGATTCGTAAATATATAGACAGCCCTTTGCAACTTGGGGTGTGTAATAATGCCTTTTGTGGCGCTGTCTGGCTGCAGGCTAAGCAGAGGACCCACCCTGCCACCTTTTTCCACTGGGAAACCAACTGGAAAGCTCCTGGGTTCGTAAAACAAAATCAGCTCCCCTCTTTTGGAGAAAGATAAAAATGCTGTATCTACTGTGCTTTCAAAATTAATAATAAAAAATACAAGAGAAAACATAGCAAATGAAAGTCTAATTTCTTAGGGATTTTTTTTTTTTTTTTCAGAAGCATTTCGGAAAGCTATCGTCAGGCTGGAGTAATTTAGAAGTATTGTTTGAGGGAATGTGTTCCAGCTCTCAATTATGTACAATGCATTAATTATTTCTTTGAATAAACTCACTTTTGTAACAACAGTGTATTGGGGTAGGTATTAAGAATTGTCACTCTAACTTGTTTCGTAGCTGGGTAGGGTGGGTTTCTTTTTTGGACAATTGTACTGAGCGCAGCTGATGGCATCTGTGCCCATGGGCGGAGGACACAGGCTGTGGGTGTGTCCCGCCCACACAGACGCGCGTGCGTGCGTGTGTGTTGTATCCACGCATTCTCTAGTGTGAGCCTCAAATGGAGCCATTTTTCCCCGTTCGGTGCCCTGCGTGTATTAGTATTATGCAAATAGATATGCTTGAGTGTATGTTGGAGGGGGAGGGCATGAACCATTTTAATTCTGCTCTAGTATTTCCTTGGCAATCTTTCTACTGCAAGTGAATTCGTGTGAATGCTTTTTCTGAAGTGTGTGTGAGCGTGTGTGTTTCTGTGTTGGGGAAGAACGCGGGCTTGTCAGTGGGTGTGTGCTTCTGCGTGTGGAAAGCATGCAGCCTCCGAGGACCTTGGGAGCAGCCCATGTTCGTTCAGGATGTCCTGTCTGTCTCTGCCCTCCAGTTTTGTTTTCTTGATATGATTATATGCGTTATTTACATACGTGCACCTATTCTTCTGCCTTCGTGTACCGCCTTTCTCTACATTCCACACATTTCACACATATTCTTTTATCTTTTGGCCAAGTGCCTTTTTTGTTCCTCGAAGAATATTTATTGATGTGATAATCTGAAATGAAAAGTGGTCTCCCATGAAGGAGATGGAAGAAAAAGGAGCGTTCATCTTTCTTAATAGACGGGGCAGTGCCAGTTGACTGGATCACAGGGTTTCTCCGCACTTTCTGCATGAGTCTGCATTTAGGGGGTGGGGGCGGGGACTGCTGAGGGAGGACAGAAGAAGGACCCTTTAAGCAGAACAAAGATGGGACATCGCGCCTCCTTGCGGCCTGATTGTATACTGCATCCACCAGGCTGTCCCGACTTTCAGAAATCAGAATTCAAAGATTTCCTCCTTAAGCCATTCAGGGGCCACCTCGCAGACCCAGCCCCCGGGCCTCAACCAATCGCCGGGCGCCATGCAAATCACCTCCTCTGTCCTCCAAACGGAGTCCAGTTTGGCGGCTGTTCCTGCCGCCCCGCCCCATCTTATTCCCCCCCCTTCCCTTCCCCCTTCCTCCTCCGCCTCCCACAGAGTTGCTGCTTGGAAGAGGGCAGAGCTCGGTGCTTTCATGCATATGCAGACAGATCCAGCCTTCTCCTCCCGCCCCCTCCTCCCACCCACTCTTACCACGCTTCCCAGCCCCCACCCTGCTGCCCGCTAGTGTCTCTGCGCCTGGCTCTAGCGCCTCGAAGTGTAGTTCCCGGCTCTGGTCCACGAAGCTGGTACCTATAAGGATGCCCTGGCATGCCGTAGGAGCCAGCGAGGGAAAGGGGGGAAACCTCTGCCTTTGAAATCCTCTCGAAGGTCAAGTTTGTGGCTTGCAGTGCGCGAGCCAGAGGCGCTGAAAACGCTCTGCAGGGTCTGCTGGAAGGTGGTGCCTCCAGCCTGGTTTTGCCTTGGCTTTCTCCCACTAAACAGCGGATTAATTTCTCTGAAACACACAAAGTACCCGTCACGTCTAGAAGCAGGGTGATGATAGATGGCTCTGCATGACCACAACTACAGTGTATATTTGTCTTGCACATCAAGGTTCCTTAAGCCACAAAGCGGTGGGGAGGAGATCAAAGGGCATTATATCTTCTTAGGAGCAGGAAGGGTGGGGAGTGCCTCTAGCCAGGAGAGCAGTGGCGCGGGCCCTGCTTGAGGTGGGCAGATAAATGGGAGCTTCGGAAACGTGACCTGGGACCCACGGGAAGTAAAAATAATTCTGTAAGAAAGCCAATTTGTTACTATTATGTATACCCATACTGCGCCCACCGTCCTTCCGAGACACCCTAAAACGTATTCAACTTTTGAATACGCCTCTGAGCTGACCTTGAGTCCTTTGAAAGTGAGGAAAAATGTGACCGTGAAAACCCGCGCTTGTAGAGTGCTTGGAGATCCTCTAAGGAGGAAGCCGAACTGTGGGGTGACCTTGGTTTATAGATCTACTTCGGCAATACCTTTAGGACTTTCTAAATGGAATTGCAGCAGTTTCCCTCAAATTTACTCGGTGGAGAAGTGAGGACTTAGCAAATTTAAAACCACGCTTTGTTATTATTTACCGAGCACATTTTTACGGAGGGCATATTGTGTGCCGGGCACTAGCGCAGCACTAGTGTCATGTGGTGGGTGATTCTCAGGTGCCTCGGGAATGGGGAAAGGTACAGCAGCTCTAAGGATTTCTCCATTGAGTTGCTGTGCCTATGCTGCCGAGGAACTGCGTGGGTGGTTCTTCACAATGCAACGCGAAACAGCCCAGAGAGCTCTCCCACCGCAGAGAAACAGTGAGGTGGTACACTCCCAGAGTGAAATACACGGCAGCAATTAAAAGTGAATGGGCTATCTTGAAGGCAGTGTTGTATGAAAAAGCAAATCACAAGAGAATGTGGTATTTATGCAATGTTAATGCCTTTTAACATAACACTGTAACAAACTACAAAAACAGAGAAGTTACAGGATAGGAAGTATAATAACATGTCGGGGGAATGGGGTGTGGAAGCTGTAGGAGGGAGAGGGCATCTTTTAGTCATAAATATTCTAGTTCTATGAGGAATGCTTATTCCTTTTAAAGAACTAGAATATGAGGAAACATACTCAGGAGAAGGCTTTATGGAAGATCTGGTGCTGAGGCTAAATTTAAAATCTTGAATATGATAAGCAGAAGGAATAGGAGAACTCAGAAGACAATTTTCCTGAATGGGGAAAAAGAACAATGAAGTCCATGCAGTCCAGGAGCTTTTATACTCCTGAGTTAAAATTTTAGTTTACATACAGCGAAAGCCACTCTGTAGGGTGCGCAATTCTGTACACATTACGTGCTCACAGACAGGAAACAGTCATGGAAACAGGGAACAACAGCTCCCCAGTTCCTTTGCTGTGTTTGTGGATGCTTCTTCTCTTGACCTTGCGCTCCTAGACCACTGACCTTGACTCCATCCCTACAGTTAGACTTTCCATGTCATATAAATGGAAACCTGTTGATTTTACTTCTCAGGTGCCTTTCATGTAGCACAATGTCATCTTCATCTGTGTTGCTGGCTGTACCTGCACTTTGCTTCTCCTGTTTCCTGTATTTTTTTCATTGCTTAGATGTGCCAGACTGTTTATTCTTGAAGGTCATTTGAATTCTGAATGCAGTTTCTTTTAAAATTTTATTATTATTATAACTGCTGTCATGGTTGTTGTTGTTGTTGTTGGTGGTGGTGGTGGTGTGTGTGTCTCTGTGTGTGTGTGTGTGTGTGTGTGTGTGTGTGTTCGGGGATTGCCTATGCCAGAGAACTCATGAGGAAGTCTTTGAACAACTTTGTGGAATTAGGTCTCTCCTTCCACTTTTATATGGGCTCTGGGAATTGAATATTGCTACTAGGTTTGTGCAGTCAAATGTTCTTACCCACTGAGCTGTGCCCCCCATCTTACCACCCTGGTGGATACATAGTTTCTTGATTTTTAGAGCCTCCTTCTCCAGTGTAAAGTAAATTTCTGGTAAATGATTACAGTGTTATATGTGACAAACGTGTTCATATGCTCAGTTGAGAACCGGGTATTAAATACTTTGTGATGCTGAAATCTACTGCCAAACATATAATACAGAGGTTGTACAGAGGTGAACAGAAAGACTAACCAGTAATACTGGCTCAAGGTCAGCATGGTTCCCTTTTCTGGGACTATAATGTATTACCAAATATTTCCCAAACTTTTATTAAAAGATTAACCTTTGCCCTCAGAGGTTCCTACAGATTCCATACAGGACAACTGCATCACCAACAAAGGCATTCTGAACTCTTGGAAGGATTCACAGTGATAACATGTATGCCTGGTCTACAGGGTCAATCCTTTTGCTTATGTCTCCATGGTTTCCTGAGAAGCTGAGCTGGGCTGTATAGATTGGGTGCTGAAATTGCCCATGGTCATTCAAATGTCTGCCTCAGAGTTCCAAAGTCAGATAGGGATGAACTCCTTGCTGGCAAGAGCTTCATGTGGAATTATTTTAAGGAGCTCTCATCTTCTCATGGCAACTTGCAAACTCTTTTGTCTTGGTAACAATGTATCAGATGGCAAGGTAAGCTGAGAAAAACTGTGGATGGATTGCTGATCTGGGTGTGCTTCTGAGTGGACTAGAGGACAAACCTGATGTGAAATGTGGTTAACATGGAGATTCAGGGAGTGCTTTGCTGTGGTATAATGCTAGTTCTATCAGTGAAACAGGCCCAAGCTTTATTTTAGAATTGTATCTGTTTGCTATCCACAGGCTTGGAATATCATCCCTAGTATTAGCTGATAATAGCATCACCCTTTGGGAAGTGATCATAGAAACTGAAGTGTCTCTAACTGTCCAACTACAGTCATCCATAGAAAAGAAACACTAGGAGTTGAATTTGGCTAAATTCTTAAGTAAAGGTTATGAAGTCTGTAAATCCAGAGATGTAAATGTCGAATCTTGGCTTTAAGGCTCTAGGCCACCTTGGAGAAAAAGTCCTCCTGCAGCATAATTTCACCCCTTAGTTAGGAGCAGAAGAGTACACACATTGCTGTTTGTAATTTTAAGATTCCTTCAGTAAAAGTACTTTATGAATTCTAGTGTTTTGTTGTGACAAATTTCACTCATTAATCATATCAAATGCGTTGTTCATAGAATTTTCCAGATTAAGCTAATTATACAATACCCAAACCAGTGTTTTTTAGTTGGCTTTGCCGATGTTGAGAACGTGCTAATTTCCCCACACAGGTTCATTTACAGCCCTTCATTCACATAGGTAATTTAACCCCCCCCTTTTGTCCTAATTCTGCAATTGTCTTTATAAGCTCATCCAAGCTAAATCATCCACCCAGTGACTTAGTGGTAGCGCCCATTAAGAGATCTGATCTGCTTTGTGCTATAAATAAGCCAGTAAGTCTTAGTACCAACATGTGATTCCTAATGAAAATAAAAAGAAAATTTATAAAAGAAGAGCAGAAATATCTTTTAGAATTTCACCAATCCCGTGAACATGGATTAAGCGTTTTCTTTTCTAGGCACTGTCTCTAAAAATGAGATTCTGTTCAGGAGTGTTACAGTAGCCGGATGTAATTTGGTGGCTCTGACTCTTTAGACTCTGGTTTTTTCTCCTGTAAAGCAGTATAAGTTCGTGCCTTATCATCACACTGGAATAATGACAGCTCAGAGCCAGTGCTGCATTCACAAGTGAGGAAAGTCCCAGAATGGGCTTGACTCAGCACTACCTGACCAGGCTGCTTAATGCACACATGAATGCCATTGCCCCTAGGAATTACAAGGAGAGGTGCCCAGAGCTTGTGTAAAGTTCTCTGTGCCATTTGAAAAAGGTACTTGGAGAAAAGATAGGCTGCTTTTTTAATTTTAATGTTTTACTCATTGGTTTAAGACATGTATGGTTTGCTTTGCAAAATGTCAACAGACATCCCAAGTGGATAACATTTAAAAGAGATTGAATTTCCTGTATTTACTCTAATATCATGTAAAAAATGTGGTCATCAAGGCCTACAGGTTCATTGGCTAAGATAGCTCAGTCAAATGATTATTCAAAGCAATGAGCTGCCTTTCCTGCTATTTCTCTCTTTGTCTCACGGCTTCACTGACCAGGATTCCAGCAAAGTATAAGTGACAGTTTTATGTAGTTAGGATGGAGCTCCAAATGGAACTCCCATCTGCAAGGTATCTAAAGAATGCACTGACTTATCTGCTACCTGCTGACTTAGAGTTCCTTAAAAAAAAGTTTCAAATAGTACTGGGCATTTGAATATTATGTATACAATAATTAAAACATTTTCACATAAATTATCCCATTTCTTGCAAATCCTTACCACAATCTTATTATTCAGGTCAGTGTGACAATTATTATCTTTATTAGACATATGTTAGGTATAAATTAAATGAATTAAAACATGTGAAGTACTTAGAGCAAACTTCCTACTTAGCAGAAAGGAAACATTTAACATGTTTTAATTCATTTAATCAATACAGCATCTATAGGAAACATACTATCATTGTCATCATTGTTTGGTAGGTAAAACTCTAGAACAATAAGTTAATCTGTACAAAGTTGACTGTAGATGGTAGACTCAGATAAGGATCCACACTTCCAGATGCCGCTGCCTAGCATACACATCTTCCTGCTGATTAAAGATTCATTAACTTGTCCCAAGAAATTTGACAACAAAGTTAAAATATGGGTTTTCTAGCACCTTTCAAAAGGTTTCTACTTTGCATTTTGTTGCATTGTCTTTCATCTCTTTTGTTTTATTTCATGTTATATTTTACAGTGTTGTATTCATATGAGCTTCTCCATAAAGTAATTTGAATTTTCTTAGTGCAGGGAAGAGAGCACAATTCCTTCCATGCATAGACTATATCCTATATCTGGAAATTCATCAAACATAAGAGGAGCTACTTAAAAATGTATTGAGTTGGATAAAAATTGTAAATTCCATGAACATTGTAAGTGTAAAAATGAATAATCACAATTTTGTTACTAAAGAATTAGTATGGGAAGGAGAGACTGGATATGGAGAAGAGAAAGGTGACAAAATTAGCAGTGCTCCTTAGAGTTCTTTCCACCTGCCCGACACATTCATGGACCAACCCATTATTTTCCTTATAGCATGCTGCTATTATCTTCCTTTAATGAGTGGGGAGGCAGTGCACAGAGTTCACATGACCAACTCAGTAATAAATATGAAAGGAGAGAAAGAGAAAAAAAAAAAAAAAAAGCAATGTGCACTGCTGAGTCTCTTCACCTCCAGCCCAGAAACTATGATTTTTCTAGTTTATGTTTTGATTCTCTTTGGATATTTTTCTTGTTCTTTATGCCCTACCTTACCTCCATGCCTCCTCTTAGGTGGTTGTTTGCATGCTACCATGAAGATCTTTCTCAGCACATACACCTTCCATGGCTTGGGTGTTTTGAGTCTTTCTTAAGTATTCCTGTATTGAGTATTAATGTCCGCTTAGCATGCCTAGAAGGAGGAAACACAATTTGACTATGGTGATTGGAAATGCATTCTTTGGAAGGTGATTAGGATTAGAAAAATTCATCTGAATGGAATCTTCATAACTGAGCTGCTGGTGTCTGGAAGGAAAGAGACTAGAACACATATCCTTCTAGTCTTTTGATTAGAATATTCTGCATCTTGACAGGATTCCTCCAGCAAGAAGATATCAGATGCAGCCCCTTACTTAACCTATACCTTCAGGACTGTAAGCCACACTAAAATTATTTCTTCATGAAGTAGCCTGACAAAAGTATCTCTTGATAGTAACAATTACAATCTGACACAACCTTCTTATTTTAACACTCAATAGTTGCTTACTGTTTATGGATTATGTGGTCTTCCATGCTTTAGACCACTTTATATTTTTATTATCATTTCAGCCTCCTTCCCAAAACCTTAGTGTCTATATGACTTTACCCATATTGTTTATTGCTTAAAATGCTGTCCCTCTCCTTTCTGCCTGGGGAATAAATACATTCATCCTACATAATAAAATTCAAATGCATTTCTGTTTGAAACTTTCTATAACCATACAGATAGAATCAATCACCTCATGGATACATACTTTATTTTTAACAGCAGCAACAACTAACATCTAGTGAATGTTTATATACTACAATTTGGATATAGTTGATGAAGAAAATAAGATTCAAAAGCTTTATCAGACTCTCCCAAGAGAACTGGATAATACAAATCTAGATGAACTTGATTCTCAAACTCAAACTTACCCACTTTGTTTTAACTTCCTCTACTAGCCTACAGAGTTTACATGTTTTTTATCTCTTTCTCTTCAATACTATTAAGCTGATAGCTACTGATAAAATGAATTTTTGCATTCTTAATATGTATCACAGTATGTGAAATGCAAAAACAAGCAAAATACAAAACCAAACCAAACAACAACAAAAATCCACCTATCTGAATTCAGCAAAATGACTGACTGGATACCACATACTGCCTATTTCTTGGGCTGCATATCCATCACCCAGACAGTTGTATTCTATACCACAGGTCAGTGATATACTACTTTGCTTTATGCTTATACTTTATTGATTTCTACAGTGGTTACTCATAAAACTGATCACCTTGACAGCTGTCGTCTAAAAGAGCCTTTACTTGACAGACATGACTGGAAAATGTCAGTCATGATGCAACACTTGGGATGTAGGCGCTGTCATTTGTTTTCAGTTTCTGAGTTGCAGCAGAATTGGCTGAACTTTGACCTTTTCAATGGGAATGAAATTCAAAATCTCACTCTCAGAGCACTTCCTTTCTTTTCAGGAGAACTCCAAAGCTTCACAGAAGTCCTTTGTAAGAAGATCTTTTGGAGGAAGTTTCCTTTCATACAAGGACCTCTGGACCATGCCCTCTAGGCTTTGGAACTGTTATCTGTCACCATGTTCTACTGCACAAACCTGTAGCCTGGGATGATCCTTTGAGTAAGAATTCTTTTTCCTAGCTCCCATGTTGGTATTCATCCTTGGATTTCACACACCATCTTCTCTGCATGCTGTGCTGGAGAACATTCTCTCTACTCAAAATCTACTGTCCTGAATTTGACCCCTGGAGATTCACACACAGAGGCCAGACGTCTTTCCTTTCCCTGGTACTAAACAAAGGACTCTTTTCTACTCTGGTAATAGAGCTTGTTATTGAAGTACCAGGACCATAAGAAAGTGATGTCTGCTTCCTTTTAGGAGTTGATGGGAGAAACCTCTCTCCTTCATGAAGATTTCTTCTCACAAGGACAGAGTAGGAAACATCATGGAGTCTTCATGTTAAAGTGGCAATGACAATTCACTACTTAGTCTTCAACAGGTCCTCCTCCTGTGTAGCTCTTCACTAAGACATCCTGTTTAAAAAAGACCCAAGCATAACTTAATTGCATGTGTAAGTGACAGTTTTTCTCTTTGCATTCTTCTTCAGTTTTCTAGAGACTCTAGCCTAATCTTTTTACTATGCCCAAAGAGAGCAAATATTTATACTTGAAAATAGATTTGCTTTTGGAAAGAGCTCAGTGTTATTTGGCTTAGTGTTCTGAGTAAAATCAGTGTGAAAAGCTGGGTTTGTTCCAAAAGAGGTGAAACTATCAAGTAATGACGTTGATATTTTTGAGTTATACTGAGTCTAAAAAGGGATTTCTAAATACAGAGCCAGGAAATGAGTATTAGGTAGTAAGTATGTCTCTCCCAAGTGTGACTAGACTAAGAATGACACAAAATTGAGTGCAGATATTATAGAATATCTGTAACCAGCCAGTCTTTCTCTTTGGCTGTGAAGGCACAGCTAGCACAGAACACTCAGAAATCTTGAAGAAAATATCTAGTGTCAGACTAATGATTTTCAAATGTGTTGTAAGCATAGTCCCCCACAGATGTCCTTAAAATCAGAAGTGAGGACACTGGTGTGATTCCTGAGAACTAGCACATCACACCTGTTCCCAGGTGATGATCCAAAGGCTGCTCTTAGTGCTAAGGCCCTGGACTCTTTGAATAGCCTTGCTAAGCAAGTTACAGTTTGGTTGACACATGTAGCTCTGTGTGGGTTAGTTGGTTTCTTAGTTTGTGTGTGCTCATGTGTATATGAACTTCACTTTACAAGAAGGGTATTCACAGGTGAATAAGGAGCAAAACTCTGCACTGTTTTCCTTTTATAGGGAGTCTTTTATTGTCATTCAGAATACAATTGAAATTGCTAAGGAAAAAATGATAAAGTAATTTAAATGTTTAGTCTAACTAATTATCACATGGTAGGTATCACATGAAAAAGAGTAAAGGACATTTTGAGGTATTTAAAATTGCTATTTCTGATGTGACAATTTTTGAAATGGATGTAACAGAGGTTCTCTTGTTAGCTAGCTAAAAACAAAATCCCATTTCACAGCTAAAATGTAAACAGCTAAGATGTAATCAGAGGACCACATTTCACAGCTACAAAAACACAGCTGTGAAAAATAACTTTGGAGTGTAATAAAGCCAAATAGCTCTGCATGCTAATGCTAGATATTAGAAATAAAGATGAGAAAGGTTTTGTCAGACATTTTTAGTGTCTAAAGGTTACCTTTTAACTGAGAATTTTTTCAAGCTATTTGTCGCACATTTGTTTATTGAGTGACAACTATGATTATCTTGCTAGAAAATGCTGGTACAGACACAATTGTGCTGTTAAGTTAATCTAAGGAGATTATTAAAAGTCTCACAAGTTAGGAAAATTTTAGAAATGATTTTATTTTTATTAATTGATTGTGTGTGTGTGTGTGTGTGTGTGTGTATACAAAGGGGGAGGTCAGAAGACAACATTCAACATTCAGTTTTCTCCTTCTACAGTGAAGTTGAGGGGCTCGAACTCAGGCTGCTAGGCCTGGCAGCAAGAGCCTTTACCTGCTAAGTCATCTCACTGGTACCTTAGGATAAATTTTTTTATGAGTGAGTTTTTTTTTGTATTGGAAAATTAGTACGTGCAGACTGGAAAACTACTGGAAAGTTCAAAACTCAAAAGTTATCACTACTGCTAATGTTTTTAAGTTGTATGTTTACATTTTCATGGCATTAATTCTGATTAATCCTACTTCCTGTATTTTCGTATGCTTATTTTTAAAACTATAGGAATAACTTCTGCTCACCAGGACATGCTTAGCTGACTGTGGGGCATCAGGGAGGGGAGAACAGAGTCAGAGCCTCAGTGTGCAGCCGATGCTGACCTCAATTATGTAGACCTCACACACTTTGTGCACACAAAGACTCTCTTTGTTTCAGCCTCCTGAGTGCTAGGGTACAGGTGTGAGCCACCACTCACAGTCTGTAAGGTTCTGTTTTTTAAGAGCTCTGTGATCGACTGGGAAAAGGTCTTTACCAACTCTATATCTGACAGAGGGCTAATATCTGGAATATATAAAGAACTAAAGAAGTCAAAAAGCAACAAATCAAGTAATCCAATTAAAAATGGGTACAGAACTAAACAGAATTCTCTGTAGAGGAATGTAGAATGGCAGAGACACACTTAAAGAAATGCTCAACCTCATTAGCCATCAGGGAAATGCAAATCAAAATGACCCTGAGATTTTACCTTACATCCATCAGAATGGCCAAGATGAAAAACTAAGGTGACAACACATGTTGGAGAGGATATGGAGAAAGGAGAACCCTCCTCCATTGCTGGTAGGAATGTAAACTTGTACAACCACTTTGGAAATCAATTTGGTGCTTTCTCAGACAATTAGGAATAGCGCTTCCTCAAGATGCAGCTATACCACTCCTAAGCATATACCCAAAAGATGCTCAAGTAAACAACAAGGACATTTGCTCAACCATGTTCTTAGCAGCTTCATTCATAATAGCTAGAACCTGGAAACAACCCAGATGCCCCTCTACGGAGGAGTGGATGCAGAAATTGTGGTACGTTTACACAATGGAATCTACTCAGCAATTAAAAACAAGGAAATCATGACATTTGCAGGCAAATGGTGGGATCTAGAAAAGATCACCTTGAGTGAGGTATTCCAGAAACAGAAAGACACACATGGTTTATACTCACTTATAAGTGGATACTAAATATTTAATATAGGATAAATCTACAAAACTCTGTATACCTAAAGAAGCTGAACTAGAAGGAGGACCCTGGGTAAAATGATCAATCCTCACCCAGAAAGACAAATGGGATGGACATTGGAAGAAGGAGAAAACAGGAAATAAGACAGGAGCCTATTACAGAGGACCTCTGAAAAACTCTACCCAGCAGTGTATCAAAGCAGATACTGAGACTCATAACCAAACTTTGGGTAGAGTGCAGGGAATCTTATGAAAGAAGGGGGAGATTCTAAGAACTAGAGAGAACAGGAGCTCCACAAGGACATCAACAAAACCAAAAAATCTGGGCACAAGTGTCTTTTCTGAGACTGATACTCCAACCAAGGACCATTCATGGACCATTCAAGGACCATTCATAGAACCCCTGCTCAGATGTAGCCCATGGCAGCTCAGTATCCAAATGGGTTTCATAGAAAGGGGAACATGGACTGTCTCTGACATGAACTCAGTGGCTGGCTCTTTGATCACCTCCCCCTGATGGGGGAGCAGCCTTGCCAGGCCACAGAGAAGGACAATGCAACCAGTTCTGATGAGACCAGATAAGCTAGGGTCAGATTGAAGGGGAAGAACACCTCCCCTATTTGAGGAGTTGGAGAGGGACATGGGAGGAGATGAGGAAGGGAGGATGGGATTGGGAGGGAGGGAGGAGGCTACAGTTGGGATACAAAGTGAATAAACTGTAATTAATATAAAAATAAAAATTTAATTAAAAAATAAAACATTGCAAAAAATAGAGCTCTGTGGTCTGGCCTAAATTTTGGAAATCAAAAAATTATGTGCACATATGTCTCCAGAGCAGAAAGTGAGATTTTCTATGGAACAGGCTTTTGTCTAATGTTGACAAACACCTTTTTACTGAAGTAAGGAGTTAGAGAAATAGCTGGGTGCTCCATTTAATTTTGTAGGCCTATCCAGCCCTGTATGTATTATTTGATTGACAGCATTACATATCCAGAGTCACTAATGTATACATTGTGATTTTCTTTTTGAGTTATGTGATCAAAATTTGGTGCTATGATAATTTAGAGTTGAAGGTTAGGGGAACTGGCTGTTAAAACTTGTTACACATTTTCTCACATGTAAAATAAGGTACACGGACAACAGATTTTGAAAGTTCATTTTTGCTACTTAGAAATTTGATTTAAAAATTATTTATGTGTATGTAAATCTATATCTATCTATCATCTATATCACATGTATCTATCATCTAAATACATACATGTATATGTGTTTCTGTGTACATGTACATGTGTAAATCTCTATTAATCATCATTTTCTATTTCTGTGTGTTTGTGTTTGTGTCTGTGTGTATGTACATGAGTGTTGTATATGTGTATTTGTGTGTGTCTGTGTGTATGTATATGTGTGTATGTATATGTGTTTGTTTGTGTCTGTACATGTGTATGTGTGGATGCCCATAGTGGGCAGAGATGGCTTTGGATTGTCTGAAGCTAGAGTTACTGGAGGTTGTGAGTGACTGCTGGGAACTGAACTCCAGTTCTCTGCAAAGCAACAAGAGATTCTAACTGCCAAGCCACCTCTCCAGCTCCTGAAATCTTATTTAAAAAAACTTTTTGTTGCTTCTTTGTGAATCTAACATCATGCACCCCAATCCCACTCTCCCTGTTCCTTTGTATCTGCCCTCAGTGCTTGCATCCTCTTCCCCATATAATAGTAATAATAATAATAATAATGACAACAACATAGTATTTTGTCATGGAAGCTGCAGTGTGTCACAATGTATCACACATATACCCTTTTGTCCACACATCTTTCCTTGCAAATGTTCATTGCACTGAGTCATTGGTCTGGTTTGAGGCCTCTGATTTCTGCTACACTATCTGTACCAGATCCTCACTGGGATTTCTCTCAGATATCCTGTTGTTGCCTTATGTCATAAGATCCTGCAGCTTTGGGTCTGCTGGGCCAGCCCTTTCACATGCTCTAGTAGGTCATAGATGACACAGATGTTAGAGTAAGCCAACTCAAAGCCCTGGATCTGGGCTTGGTCAGCTTGCCAGCTCTTTTGTGCCTGCCCCACCAGAGAGCGCTCTCCAGCACTGCCCCAGCTAGTTCACTCAATGGGGCAGCCACCAAAGGGCAGGGTCAGCTCTCCTGCTCTCATGTCCTCATGGCCAGCTTACCCATGCCTTCACCACCAGGGCCAGCTCTTCTGTGCTGCCCAGGCAAGGTGCAGGGCCTGCTTTCCTAATCTCATGACAGCTTTCCCACCTGTTGCAGATGCCAAGGGGTAAAACGGTTGGAGGCCATCTCTCTCTCTCACCCATGCCACCCCACAGCAGATAAATGGTATAACCAGCTCTCTCAAGCTCACACCCTCAGGGCCAGCTCCCTTGCTCCTCTTCCATCAGGATCAGGTCTACTGTGCTGCCCAGGCAAGGACCAGGGCCAGCTCTCCCAAGTGGTTGGGAAGGGGCAAGGCCAGCTCAGCGCTTACAATCTTTCTGCCCAGTCTTCTGCAAAGTTCCCTTAGCCTTAGGTGAAGGGGAGTTTTGTAGATGAATCCATTGGGATTGGGTCCAAAAACTCTGCGTTTTGATTGGTTGTAGTTTTCTGGAATGGCCTCCATTTGTTGCAAAAAGCTCTCCATTATAAAGGTGAACACTACACTTATTTGTGGGTATGAGGACAAATGTTTATAGATTTTTAAGGATTATGATGGTTTAGTAAATTAATATTTATAAATTCTCCCCAAATAACTGTAACTTCATTAGCATTGATTAGTTAGCTGGGTTTCCAGTACTAGGCATGATATCCTTCCTGTTGAGTGGGCCTTAAGTCCAATTAAAATTGCTGGTTACTACCAAGATATGTGCCACTACTGTACCTTAGGGTTATCCTGCCATGCAGATTGTTGATGTGGTTCATAAGTATTGTAGCTGGGAAGGGCTGTTTGTTGCCTCCCTCCTTTTGAGAGCTTGTGTTGCTCCTTCTGATACCACAAAAAGAAGTCTTTAAGGAAGGAGCTTTCATGTCGGTTCCAGCTTGGGGTCTCTGGCCCTGTGTCTGAAGTGCATGTGTCTTCAGTAATAGGGACTTATCTTTTACATCTGAGGGGTAATCAAGGGGAAATGCAGTAGGATATATGTGTTCAGAGTCTCTTGTAGAACCCCAGCAAACAACTCGAATGGCATTCTCATGTCTTGTACAGGAATTTTGTTAGGTACTCTTTGGATTTTGGAGGTAGCAGCATCAGCCCAGATGAGAAAGGCTCATTGAAACTCACTCCACTACATTATTGCTTTTCATTTGCTAGACTGGCTTTAGTGTCCAATCTTTCATTTTTTAAATTTTAACTGTTTTATATTTAATTACAGTTTATTCACTTTGTATCTTAACTGTAGCCCTCTCTGTCATTCTCTCCCAATCATACCCTCTCTCCCTCATCTCCTCCTATGCCCCTCCCCAAGTCCACTGATAGGGGAGGTCCAACTCCCCTTTCATCTGACCCTAGCCTATCGGGTAATATCAAGACTGGCTTCATAGTCCTCCTCTGTGGCCTGGTAAGGCTGCTCCCTCATCAGGGAGAGGTAATCAAAGAGCCAAGTGCTCAATCTTTTATTCTCTGATGAGTTGGGGTTAATCTGCCCTTGACAAAAGGTTTTTCTTTGGTTTTCTTTCTTTTCCCTTTGTTTCAGTTATCAATTTATTTTAAAACATCTTTTAATATTTTTCAGCTGAGTTATCAATCTGTCTTATTTATCCTTAATGTCATTAAGGAAAATTAAATAGGATACACTTTGAATGTCAATGGGTGTCATCTGGTCAGACCATGTCTTCTTGTTTGGATCTTTAAATTTAAGATTTATCTTTTTGTTTTGAACTTTGGTAATTGAAAATGCATTTATTATAATCTCAACAATTCAAAATAAATTTAATAAAAAGTTTAAAGCTACATTTATTAAGGTGTTTTGACTGATTTTTATATAGAATTCTGAGATAGCTAGTTCCTGCTAATGTTGCAGGAGCACCCAGAAAAACAGGGCCATGATGTAGTAAACTTGTTTTTGTTTTCTTCCCTTCCCTTTCTTCCAGCTGTTTTCCATTTATCTCCCCACCCCCCTTTCTGCCAGGGATAAACTCCAGAAGATTATACAGTATTTTGTTACTTTCTCTACTGTGAGGACTCTTCTAGGATGGATTTTTTTTTTCAGGCCCTACTGACTGGCAAATGACACTTTGTTCCAGGTATATAAAGTAGTCTGGGAAACTGGCCAACACAGTGACATTTTTGGATATTTTAACTCATTTTTTAAAAGTTAAAACAGGTAGACTATTTATTCTTGAGTGTTCTAGGAAATCTAGGAAATATGGTTGTCATAATGGTACTGGTTCAATTTTTCTGAGTCTCCGTGAGTGTGCTTTACAAGAAAAGCTTACTCTTACCCTTACTTAATCTTTCAACTTTTTGGATTTTTGGAGGAGAAAACTATATGTTTGTTGACACAAAAGGTGACCAAAGATTTATGATTTATGAGGAATCCGAATTTCCTGGACAAAAATTATCTCACCTTAAATTCTCCTATAAGTTATTCATTTCCATATGTTAAACATATTTTTCCTTTATATTGTCTTTTCGACAACTTAGAATGAATACTTTTCATGAACTTTCTTTTATTTCTACTTAGAAGACATTTTACCAATATCAAAAGCATTGATGGACATTAGTCTAATGGAAGAGGAGAGAGAACAGAGTTTGGAGAAGAGGGAGGGACATTTACCAGGCCACATAACTGTGCACTTGTCTCAAGGAAAAGAACTGATAATGATGATAACACTATTTACAAGTCACACATGAGTTCAGGTATTTTCTGTTATTATGTGGTATTTATTCATTTATCTTTGAATAAGGATTCCATATGCCATAGGCTGATCTAAGATTCTCTGGGCAGATTAGGATGACCCTGAGTTCCTGATCACCCTGTCTCCACCTCCAAAGTATAGAAAATACAGGTTGGTAGCACAGTGCCAAACTTTTGTAGTGTTGGGGAGTGATCCCAAGACCTCATGAATACTCCTCCAACCAAGCTATGCACCCAGCCCCTAAGTCCCCTTTACTAGATGTGAGACTTGGATCACATTTTTATGTGAACTATCTATAGAGCATGTATGACTTAGGTACTTAGATTACTCTTCTAATATTAGCATAATGGACATGATTACAGAATCCTGCTCTTACATTACCTGATTCTTCCCAAATTTTCTGTTTATTTAAATACTTTCTAATGTCTGTTTCAGATTTCCTGTCTTTAAAGTTGTACAGATGTAAATGCTCATTTTTATCTTTAAAAATTTTTCAGTAACTGTAATGTAATCAGCAACTACCACCATATTTTTTAAGGAATAATTTTTTTTTAAAGTATTTTAGAGAGAAGCCAAGCTTTTCTATTCTTTTAAAAACATTTGTCTGGTGAGAATTATGCCTGTCTTATTGTTTGAAGAGACACCATTACTAGGACAACTATTATTTTTTCTAAAAAAAGTTCTAATGCCCATCCCATTTGTCTTTCTAAGTGAGGACTGATCATCTTACCCCGGGTCTTCTTTCTTATCTTCTTTAGGTGTATAGATTTCATTATGTTTATCATATCTTATAGGTCTTTATAAGTGAGTATATACCATGTGTGTCTTACTCCAAATTTATAGAGAAAAAATAAAGAAAAAAGTATTAAAAAGTCAGCCAGATTTTAATTTTTTAAAAAAAGCATTTATAGCTCAAAGGTTTAATCTAGTGTTATCATGGCAGGAAGCATGGTGACAGGCAGGTAGTCATGGTGTGGGAGAGGTATCTGAAAATTCTACATTCAGATCACCAGTTAGCAGGAAGAGAGAGAGACACTGGGCCTGGCTGGAACCTCAAAACTTAACCTCTAGTGACATACTTCCTCCAACAGGGCAACACCTACTCCATAAAGGCCATATACAGTGTCACTCCTAATAGTGTCACTACCTATAAGCCTATGAGGCCAATTTTTCTAAAAGCTTCACATCCCAGTCCCTCGCCCCCAGAGGTTTGTAGCTATATCATAACGCAAAAGTGCTTTCAGTCCAACTGCAGAAGTCCCCATATTCTATCAAAGCCTCAACAATATTTAATAGTCTAATGTTCAAAGACCCTATTGAGACTCAAGGTAATGTCTTAACTCTATTCTCCTGTAAAATCAAAACAAAAAAAGCAGTGCACATACTTCTAGCATACAATGGCACAGAGTATATATCACCATTCCAAATGAGAGGAAAGAGAACATACAAAAAAAAAAATACTGGACCAAAAACCAACTGGGTAAAGGCCAAACTCTGTATTTTCATGTCAAAGTGATTTTCAGATCTCATTTCAGCTTTGTTGCAAGAAGTGCAATACATTTCTTCCTCTTGAGCTATTTCCACTCTCTGTTAGCAGTTTTCTTTGGCACATGCCTTATGGCTCTGACATCTACAACATCTTGGGATCTCCAAGGCAATCCAGATTTTACCTTAACAGCTTTATGCAATGACCTGTCTGGGCTTCCACGCAGGGACACTCTTGCCACACACAACTGGTGTCAGCAGCTTTCCTTAGTTGAGGAGGGAGATTCTCTACCCCCTTTATTACATCTTTGACTCTAAAGCTAGAACCATGTGGCCAAAGCTGCCAAACTGTACTGCTTGCTAGAGGTGGAACATGGCCCCCTCATTCAAACACATTTTCATCAGTTTTCTCTTTTTTGATGGTTTCCCTCACTGCCTAAGCTTGGATGTCCTGGAATTTGAACTGTAGACTAGGCTGGCCTCAAATTCAGAGATCCTCCTACCTCTACCTCCTGAGTGCTGTGATTTAAGGTGTGTGCCACCTCACTTGGCCTTAAGCTTTTCTTTAATACTTTTCTTCCATATGTTGAAAGCTCAGCTGGGTGGAGTCTTTCCTTGAGGTCACCAGTAGTCCCTTTATCCCATTTACCATCAGGCTTTTCTTTAATCCATTTATCTCCTTGAACACAGGAGTCAGCTCCATTAAACTTCCCAGTTCTCCTTTTCCCCTACAACTGACAATTTTGTATTTTTCCTTGCTCAGCCTGCTCTTTTTCATTATAGATCTGCATGAACATGGACACTAATAACCAAGTAACGTAGTCAGTATGTCATGCCCAATTTGTGAGACCCCCAAAAGACTGCCAGGAATCGAGTCTGTGCAAAACATATGAGGATATTTTTATTACAAGCTTGAGCTCAGGCTCATACCCTTACCAATGCAGAGGTTGAGAGTAGAACCAAGAGCTCAGGGTAGGAGGGTGATTTATGGATTCCAGTCCTTCCTTCCCTTTGCACCCAAAGCAGGGGAATTCCAGCCTGGCAAGCATCTGTTGGTTGAAACACAAAAGGGACATTGCATTTTAAACTGATTGGCTGTGGGAAGGCCTCAAAACCATTATTGGTCTGGCTTCCCTTGTTTGGCTGTCGTAGGGAAGAGATGCACTCTGGGCCAGTTTCCTAGCAACTGTATCTCTAGTGGGCAGGAAAGAATGCAGTAAGGCTGGTTCCTTCCCACAGGTGGCTAGGCATGTCTCCAACTGTCTGGCCTTTGTTCAGGCTTGTGCTTTAAACTTTAATCCAATAACCTAAAAACCTATTTTTTTAAATTATTTGGTCTCTCAAATACAAGGCTATCTAAAAATCTCCTCTGCCAAAGCTGCTAATCCATAAATCTTCAATTTAGCCTCAAGCAATTTTTTTTTCAGATAAAGGCATAAAGTAGCTACATTCTTCACCAAAATATCACAGACATGGTCTCTAGGCCACATAAATAATATTTTTTTTATTCTGAAACCTGTTGGGCCAGGCCCCCACAGTTCAAATAATGCTGTCTTCCATGTTCCCACCAGTACAGCTCAGTTAAGTCCCACTTAAAGCATTCCACTGCTTAATCCGAAGTCCCCAAATCCACATTCCTGCAAACAAAGGCATGGTCAGGCCAATCACAGCAATATCCCAGTTTCTGGTACCAACATCTGTCTTAGTGTTTCTATTGCTGTGAAAAAACACTGTGACCATGGCAACTTGTATAAAGTAAAACATTTAACTGGAGCTGGCTTACAAGTCAGAGGTTTAATCCATTATTGTTATGGAGGGAAGCATGGTGGCACTCAGTAGAGCTGAGATTTCAACATCTGGATCAGCAGGCAGCAAGAAGAGAGAGACATTTGGTCTGTATTGAGAATTTGAAACCTCAAGGCCAACCCATAGTGAGACACTTCCTCCAACAAGGCCACACCTACTCCACCAAGGCATACCATCTGACTGTACCACTCCATAATAGCCTAGTACCATTCCATATGAGCCTGTGGGGACCATTTTCATTCAAATCACCCCAATTACAGAAGATTTTAGTTTTCTACACAGAAAAGATTTTAGTTTAGCATCTCATTAATGCTGGTTGAAATCAGAAGTCTCTAGTTTCTCTAGGTGAAGTAGTGCATGTCTGTTAATCATTTTTTTTTTTTTTTTGCATGATAAAAAGTGTGTATATTTTCAGGTAAATGGTGGGAACTGGAAAGGATCATCCTGAGTGAGCTAGCCCAGAAGCAGAAAGACACACACGATATATACTCACTCATATAGACATATAATATAAGATAAACCTACTAAAATCTGTACATCTAAAGAAACTAATTGAGAGGGAGGACTCTGACTAAAATGCTCAATCCCCATCCAGAAAGGCAAAGAGGATGGACATCAGAAGAAGAAGAAAACAGGAAACAAGTTAGGAACCTGCCACAGAGGGCCTCTGAAAGGCTCTGGCCTGCAGGCTATCAAAGCAAATTCTGAGACTTATGGTCAACTGTTGGGCATAGTGCATGGAATCTTATGAAAGAAGTGGGAAATAGTAAAATCTGGAGAGGACAGGAGCTCCACAAGGAGAGCAACAGATCCAAAAAATTTGAACATAGGGGTCTTTCCAGAGACTCATACTCCAACTGAGTACCATGCATGGAGATAACCTAGAACCCCTGCACAGATGTAGCCCATGGCAGTTCAATGTCCAAGTTGGTTCCATAGTAATGGGAAGAGGGACTGCCTCTGACATACACTGATTGGCCTGCTCTTTGATCACCTCCCCATGAGGGGGGAACAGCCTTACCAGGCCACAGAAGATGACAATGCACCCACTCCTGATGAGATCTGATAGACTAGGATCAGAAGGAAGGAGAGGAGGACCTCCCCTATCAGTGGACTTGGGGAGGGGCATGTGTGAAGATGGAGAGGAAGGTAGGATTAGAAGGGGAGGAGAGAGGGATTTATGGGGGGATGCAAAGTGAATAAAGCATAATTAATAAAAGTTAAAAAAAGAAAAAAAGTGTGTATAGTGGAAATGTGCTTTCTAACTGTAAACTGGAATGTTTCTAGTGAAAGATGTTTTCATTACTAGGACTGTGCCCCCTGTGACCCAGGCGACCCTCTAGAGGAAGAATGATTACTCTCCTGCCTGTCTCCAAATCTGGCCTGTTATTTAGCATACTTCTGTTGTACCCTCTACCCCCAGCATTGGTAATATGTTGAGTCAATAGCTTAGTGGTGATGAACTACGAGTAAATAAGCATGATTAGATAGATAAATACAGCATGGTAAAGGCAAAAATTCAATGAAAACAGTGATTTTCTCCATATTTTTCACAATTCTCATGATAATACTGCATGGGAAAACAATACTGATTTGAATATACTTGATGGGAGAGATTTACTTTTAACCACCTTTCTTTAGTGACTCACTGGGGATAAAAATCTAAAAGCCAGAGGGATATTTTAGAAACCAATTATTATTTTTAATTTTTGTTAATTAGATTTTATTCACTTTGTATCCCCCCTGTGGCTTCCTCCCACCTCCCCTCATAGCCCCATCCTCCCTCCCCCTTCTCCACTCATACCCCTCTCCCAGTCCACTGAAAGGGAAGGACTTTCTCTCCTTTCTTCTGATCATCAGGAGTGGCTGCACTGTCTTCCTCTGTGGCCTGGTAAGGCTGTTCCCTTATCAGGAGGAGGTGTACAAAGAACAGTCCAATCAGTTCATGTCAGGAACAGTACCTGTTCCCATTACTATGAAACCCATTTGGACACTAAACTGCCATGGGCTACATCTGTGCAGAGGTCCTAGGATATCTCCATGCATGGTCCATGGTTGGAGTATCAATCTCAGAAAAGACCACTGGGCCCAGATTTCTTGGTTCTGTTGTTCTCCTTGCGGAACTCCTGTCTTCTCCAGGTCTTACTATCTCTCTCTTCTTTCATAAGATTCCCTTCACTCTGCCCAAAGTTTGGCTATAAGTCTCAGTATCTACTTTGATACCCTGCAGGGTAGAGCATTTCAGAGCCCTTCTGTGGTAGGCTCTTATCCTGTTCCCTGTTTTCTCCCTTTTCTGATGTCCATCCTCTTTGCCTTTCTGAATGGAGATTGAACATCTTAGCTAGAGTCCTTCTTCTTTATTAGCTTCTTTAGGTGTACAGATTTTAGTATGTTATATTATACTACTAATATCCACTTATAAGTGAGTGTATACCGTGTGTGTCTTTCTGCTTCTGGAATACCTCACTCAGGATGATCTTATCTAGATCCCATCATTTGCCTGCAAATTTCATGATTTCCTTGATTTTTTTTATTGCTGACTAATATTCCATTGGGTAGAGGTACCACAATTCCTGTATCCATTCTTTAACTGAGGGGCATCTGGGTTGTTTCCAGGTTCTGGCTATTACAAATAAAGCTGCTACAAACATGGTTGAGCAAATGTCCTTGTTGTATACTTGAGCATCTTTTGGATATATGCCTAGGAGTGATATAGCTGGATCTTGAGGAAGCACTATTCCTAATTAATGAGAAAGCACCAGATTGATTTCCACAGTGGTTGTACACATTTATATTCCCACCAGCATTGAAGGAGGGTTCCCCTTTCTCCACATCCTCTCCAGCATGTGTTTTCACTTGAGTTTTTGATCTTAGCCATTCTGATGGGTGTAAGGTGGACTCTCAGGGTTGTTTTGATTTGCATTTCCCTGATGACTAAGGACTTTGAGCATTTCTTCCATTCGATGTTACTCTATTGAGAAGTCTCTGTTTATCTCTGTGCCCCATTTTTTAATTGGATTCCTTGATTTGTTGTTGTTTAACTTCTTGAGTTCTTTATATATTCTGATTATTAGCCCTCTGTCAGATATAGGGTTGGTGAAGATCCTTTCCCAATCTGTAGGCAGTCATTTTGTTCTAACCACAGTGTCCTTTGCTTGACAGCAGCTTTTCAGTTTCCTGAGGTCCCATTTATTGATTGTTGATCTTAGAGCCTATGCTGTTGGTGTTCTATTCAGAAAGTTGTCTCCTGTGCCAATGAGTTCAAGGCTCTTCCCAACTTTTTCTTCTAACAAATTTAGTGTGTCTTTTTTTATATTGAAGTCATTGATCCACTTAGACTTTAGTTTTATACAGGATGATAAGTATGGATCTATTTGCATTTTTATACATGTAAACATCCAGTTAGACCAGCACCATTTGTTGAAGATGCTATCTTTTTTTCCATTATATAGTTTTGGCATCTTTGTCAAAAATCAGGTGTCCATAAGTGTGTGGATTTATTTCAGGGTCTTCTATTGGATTTCATTGATCCACCAGTTGGTTCCTATGCCAGTACCATGCAGTTTTTAGTATTGTGCTCTATAGTACAGTTTGAGATCAGGGATGGAGATATCTCCAGAAGATCTTTTATTATAGAGGATTGTTTTAGCAATTCTGGGTTTCTTGTTATTACATACGAAGGTGAGAATTTTTCTTTCAAGGTTTGTAAAGAATTATGTTGGTAATTTGATGGGAATTGCGTTGAATCTAATCTGTAGATTGCTTTTAGTATGACGGCCATTTTTACTATGTTAATCCTGCCAAACCCTGAGCATGGGAGATCTTTCCATCTTCTGATATCTTCTTTTAATTCTTTCTTCAGAGACTGGAAATTTTTTTTCATACAAGTCTTTGACTTGCTTGGTTAGGGTCACACCAAGGTACTTTATGTCCTTTGTGGCTATTGTGAAGGGTGTTGGTTCCCTAATTTCTTTCTCAGCTCTTTTGTCTTTTGTATACAGGAGGACTACTGATTTCTTTTCTTTTTTTTTTTTAGTTAATTTTGTATCCAACCACTTTGCTGAAGGTGTTTATGGGCTGTAGGAGTTCCCTTGTAGAGTTTTTGGGGTCACTCAGTTATACTGTCATATCACCTGCAAATAGTGATACATTGACTTCTTCTTTTCCAATTTGTATCCCCTTGATCTCCTTTAATTGTCTTATTGTTCTAGCAAGGACTTCAAGACCTATTTTGAAGAGATATGGAGAAGTGGGCAACCTTGCTTTGTCCCTTATTTCAGTGGGATTGATTTACATTTTTCTCCATGTAGTTTGACATTGGCTATATCCTTGCTGTTTATTGTCTTTACTATGTTTAGGTATGTGCCTTGTATCCCTGATCTCTCCAAGACTTTAAACATGAATGGATGTTGGATTTTGTCAAATGCTTTTTCAGCATCTAAGGAGATGATCATATGTTTTTTCTCTTTCAGCTTTTTTATATGGTGGATTACATTGATGGATTTCCATATATTGAACCATCCCTGCATACCTGGGGTGAAGCCTGGGGTCATAGTGGATGATATCTTTTATGTGTTCTTGGATTCGGTTTGCAAGTATTTTGTTGAGTAGGCGGCAATTATTTAAAAAACATATAAAGGTGTCATTCTACAAGCTTATCATATCCCCAAGTACCGTTAGGTTGTAAAATTTATGTCCCCCCGCCATTTCTCTGTCTTTCTGTCTATTCACCTATCTATCTGGCAGCCATCTTCTCTGGGATTTTAGTGCTTTCCTTCTCCATACACAGTAAGAGTCCAAGAAAATTTAGTTATTATTGGCTCATGGCTTATTTAGTGATTTTGTATATAACCTTCACATCTCAAAAAAAGTACAAATTAATTTTTCTGTGCTCATCACAAACATATATATTTACCAGTGATTCTTGAATTATTATATTATACTAAAAATTAAAATAAGAATGTACATCTATTTCTTTGCTCTCATACAAATAGAATTTGTAGGTTTTTCCTTATAGTGTTGTGGTTATATTGATTTGACACTCAGTTTGCAAGGGCATGGCCAAAACATGGTGGGTATTCAACAAATGTGAGACCTGCCCTCCCTGATTTTTGTCTCACTAAATAGCTCAGCCTGGCATTGAATTCTCTGTGTAGCAGAGGCTTGTCTTGATCTCCTGGTCCTCCTGCCTCCAACTACCAACTCTGACTGCTTTTTCCTCCTCAGGTTTTCTGTATTTATCTTGTTGACATTTTAGAAAACTGTTTTGTAGATTAAAGCAGAACAGCAGCTGTCCTAAGCACTCCCAACCCTGCTGAAAGCATAATGCATGCAGTGTGAGGCATTAGATCTACTGTAGATCCTCTCAGGTTCAAGACCTGGTCCACAGTCCTCAGGAAACACAGCCTCATGCTTTACTTCAATTTGAAAAGTTTTACAATACAGACAGGTAAAATTCAGTTGACCAAGTTAAAGCCTTTTTTTTTTTTTTAAATTCTCTCCTGGGCCTGTTTTCTGGCTCAGCATCCTGGGCTAGACTCTTCAGCCCTCCCCCCCTGCCCTCTCCATTCTAGGTGTTTTCATCCATATGTGTGATTAAGTTTATTTTATTTGCTAAGATTAAAAATAAAATTACCTGTTATAAGTTGATGATTCTTAAATTTAATATGAGGAAATTTTATGAACAATGATGCCAATTGGCCCGTGGGCTTCTATTGATTTGATCTTTTCTACTTGTCCTGTACACACTGGACTGTGGGATCCACTGACGCCTTCCTGGAAATTTCCACCTCTCACCAGTATCAGTGCATTAGTTTCTGATACCAGGTCCTTGTGTATGAAAGTAAAAGAAAAATTAAGCCCTGGGTAGCTCAAGGTATAGGGAGTTACTTTTCTTTCTGTCTCAAGACCACAAGGAACTGCTTCCATGTTTGTTTTAAAGTTCTGTAAAGTCACAGCTAGAAGATGCCTGTCTGCCAATCTTGGATACAATGTAGCGAAAGTATCCCTAAGGTCTTTACTTCATAACAGGAAAAAGTGGAAGAATATATTTTGTGGAGCTCTGCTGGATTAGGTTGAAGTCAGTCCTTTTCCGATAGCCAATTATTTGGGCTTGGTCTGTGATGATAGACTCCCTTTTCTCAGCAGTGTTTTAAAAGTCTCACGTCATCTGGATTATTCCAGGTCTTGTAAGGAGCATCACATAACCATCAGGGTAGATTACGGGCCAGATCTTTCCCTGATAAGAAAACTGCTCTAGCAAGCATCTAGGAATTCCTAGAAAAGTCCCACCACGCTAAGGATCTTAGTCCAGCAGTAACCTTCAATTATACTTGAGATTTCCACCCTACCCTCCACCCCATAGGATAATTAAATACTGTTTTTTTCTTTTTGTGATAGGACCCTTAAGTATCCCTGACCCCCTGAACCTAGTGAATCAAACCTTCATCTTTGAAATCCCTCCCTCTGACCAGTGTTTATATTGCCCTTGATATCACATGAATAAAGGTTCAAGGTTTCTTACTTCAAGAACATCTGAGATTCGTTACTCTTCCTTGTCCTGTCTCACAGGGCCAGCCCTCTGGCTGCTGGGCCTGGGCCTCATTAGGCGTGTGTCTTGGCTGCAAGCCGACCAGGAATGGGCCTTGGCTTGTGCTTCCGTGCTCAGCACAGCAACTTGACCAAGAGCTGTAACACTTTGGTATCTCTGTCAGTTTGAAATGCCAAGCTTCGATTGTCACTGGCAACTTCATACTAAAAAAGCTAAACTGTAACATTCTGTGGAAAACCTCTCCCGGCTTAGCATACTCTGGCTTCACCCTAAGGCACTTTAGCGGTCCCTGAGAGAAACTGAACCCCTGTTCTCCGTCTGGAAGCCTAGCTCCAAGACCCCAGCATAGATCCAGGTCCACGCTGAAACAGACAATATTTTGCTTCTTTTCTTATCAAGGAAGCGAGGCTTTCCGAGGTAACTGCCATGACTTTCTTTTTCATCTTATTAGCCAGATCTGAGTCACTTATGTTCTGGTATAAGGACAATGAATAACTACTGTTTCTAGTCTCGGTAGCTGTTTAGTGAAAAAGAGGAAGACAGAAAATTCTCAGATATTTTTTCTGTCAAATGCACTCCTCTACAACTATAGCCTTGAAGTAACTTTCACTGATAGTGGATGAAGTCAATCTCATTTTACTCCTTTTGTTTGTCTCCCCCCCCCACTCTCCCATGGACTGCTTAATGAATAGATAACAGATTACCCCAACATGCCTGTCTTTACACATGATGTTTCCTCCTCTTGGAATCTCTTCCCCATAATTTCTCATCAAATGTAAACACTGACATCAATGCTTAGCTGGAAAGCTGCCTTCTCTGTGAGGCTTTCCTTCTTTCCTTCCACCAGCTATAGTCTCTTTTATAATTTTTTAAAAAATTTCCACAGACCTTTCTGTATACTACATAGGCTTACCATTTGAGAATCTATCGTTTGAAGTCTGATTACTCATAAGACACAAATGTGCAATTCAAAGGCAGCTTCAACATTTCTGAGGTGCAATCCAAATCATTTTCTGCTGAGAAGCTGGCAGGCCAAACAGTGAATTTCCTCACTGCTGAGTGAGTCATGGTCTGCTCAGGGTTTAGCAGAGCTTAACTGTTCTATGTAACATAGGCTACAGTAACTTTTGTGATCTCATTAAAAGCTGTGTTTCATCATGAAAATGGCTATAAATTGAGAGATAAAAGTCAAGATTAAAGCTGGAATTTGGTTTGAGGAGTGGGAAAAAGTAATTTTCCAGAAAATTTAGGCACCTGAAAAGTTACTTAAATATTCTTGAGATAGTGGTATTATATTCATTATAAATTATTCATGCTTTACAATTATTTGTGTACAGTGATTTGAAGACAATAAGTTTCCAAAAGTCAGAAGGAAATCATATTGTGTGGTGTGGTTTTAGAGACAGAGAATTGAGGTGCAGTTACTTCTCTATTTGTTCCCAAGGACAGAATCATGGAAAGATGTGGGTCTTTTGTTTTTGTGGCTGTAAAAAGATGAGAAAAATACCCATCTCAAAGGCTATGTAAAGTTATTAAATGGTATAGTACCTGGAAAAGTGTCTTGTAAGCTGTTTTACTATGGATGACCCAATGATTGTCATTATTTACATACCTACATCATCTATTATAAGAGCAGATACTCAGATAAGATTTATTTAATGAATGACAAAATGAAGGAGTGAAAAGCTATCCTAATAGCATACTTTAATGGAAAAACTACTTTTTCTTCTTCAAGTGTATATCTGAGATTCAAAGGCATTTATTTGCATGCATTATTATAACATGGAAATCAATAAAAATGATTGCTAAGAATTAAGTATCAGGAGTAGATAATATTAACTTTAATACAAAGCTGAATTTCTTCCCTAAATACATTGGCTGTTCATAAACTACTGGCATTACATGTTCACTGTTTATGGCCCTATTGACCCCTTTATGTGTTTCTCCATTTGTAGCTCATCTGGGACTATCTATTATTTCATGGAATGATTATCACCTATAATTCTCTTTAAAAACCTAATAAAGCTTATGATAAGATGCCACGCTGTATCTTGATTTCAAGCATAACGTTTTGCTCATCTTTCTTGAGAGTTTAGCTTTTAAATGATCTGATGTTACTGGAACAGAGGCATACTTGGGTGTTAGGCTTATACCTCTTCGTGATGAGGGAGTACTGCTTCATTGCTAGAAAGAGAGTTAAGAACAATGGGAATTTACAAAGAGTTTGACAGTGCTGTGGGTCAACCAAAGCTAATATGGAGTGATCTTACAAACTGGCACTGTGTGGTTTGGTTTTTCCAAGATCAACTACAAGAAAATAAAAGTTTTCTTTTCTCTGGGCAGCATGCATTTTCCCTGTTAAATGATTTGCAGTTATTTAAGTTAGTTAAATGGACATAGAAGAACTGCACACAAAGATGTTTCTCATAAATTGCCTTATTCATTGATTATTATTGGGAGTTTTTGTTAATCTGACTAATACTTTTTAAATTAAATGTGTGTGTGTGTGCGTGCGTGCGTGCGTGTGTGTGTGTGTGTGTGTGTGTGTGTGTGTGTGACTGCTAGTTTTTATCTACATTGTATGTATACAAGAGCCCTCCAAGGACAGAAGAGTGTATCAGGTCCTCTGGGGATGGAGTCACAGGGAGTTTTAAACATTTCAATATGGGTGCTGAAAACCAAACTCAGGTCCTCTGCAAGAACAGGAAGTGCTCTTAACCACCAGGCTCTCTTTTCATCTTAAACTTTGTCTATCTTGTAAGTAGTAAATGACATTGAGTCATTGAGGTCACTATTGTCTCTTCTCAGGGACCTTAAGCTTGTCCAACTCTGTGTTTTTTTCTTTACTATTCACTGTCTCAGTTCCTTCTAATTTGGATGCATGACTATCCCAGAGCATGCCACATAGTTATGATGGTGTTCAGGATATTTGAGGAAACTGCTATCAATATAAGTGGAAGTCACTTCAGCTGGGCTATGAGTTGATAAGGAGATTGATAAGAGAGAGTGAATGTTTCAGCTCTTTTCCTGTTGCATGATAAAATATGCTAGCAAATGCAACTCAGGAGAGAAAGAGTTTGCTCTGGCTCACACTTCAAGGATACAGTCCTTTATGGGCCACAAGTGACTGACACAACTGGTTGCATCACATATACCATCAGGAGCAATGAATAAATCCTAAGACTTCTTTTCCTCACTCATACAGTGAATGCTAACTTGCACAGTGGGCAGATATTACCATCTCAGTTAAGGAAATCCCACAGGCGTATCCATACCCATCTACCAGCTATTTCTAGATTCTTTTAGATTGACAGTCAACACTATCACTGTAAGGTGACAAAGAATAAAGCAACGACATGGGCAATGTTATATAATGAATTTAGAACCAGGAATGATGTCTTATATGGCAAAAAAAAAAGACTTTTGGATGTGATTAAGGCGGAGGTCCTGGATTATCCAGGTTGGCCCTATATCGACTCCTAACACCAGGGTAGAAGGTTAAAGGCAGAAGACAATGCAATGACAAAATCAAGGAGAATATAAATCAGACTTCTGGTCACTAGAGAACTCTCTGATGAACAGAGAACCATGTGATAGGCAGAGGATCTATTAAACCCTGCTGTTTAAGCCATGAAGTTTGTGGTTATTTCAAAGTAAACATGGGTAGATCTGGATGAGGTGGAATAAGTCTGATAAAAGGAGCTTGTCTTCTTCAGAGTTAAGGCATCTGAGCAAGGACCTCTTCAACCCTCCTCCCTGGCTTCTCTTGGGCAGCAGACCCTTTCCCCAAGGCCTAACTTTAGGATGAGGCCTCAGGTATGAGGAGCCTTAGGTAGACTTAATCTTTTAACTTTGTTCTAGTTTCTATGCCTCCACTCTAAAGAAGAGGTTTTTCTTCTTTTCTTTTTTAACTTTCTTTCTAAAAATTATAATGTTCAAATATTCCTTGGAGAATAATAGAAATGTTTATAGCTGATTCTTCTAATGCAGCAAGATGAGGAAAATGAATAAGGAACATTTCATATTTCTACATGAAAATGAGTGAAACTCCTAGCTTGGCTATAATATGACACTGTGGAATTTCTGGAAGTCCAAAAGTTACTGCTGGAATTATTATTTGAGTTGCAGCCCAAGCCCTTGGTGGTACAGACTCTGAAATAAGATTCTTAACTGTGGCCACGACTCTGATAAATAACTTCCTTTGTAATTTCTTGCCCAGAAAAACCTAGCTATAGCCAAGTTTTATATCCTAAAGATGCACAACACAAGTCATTGAAAGTCAGAAGTGATGATTTTGTGAGAGCTGGAAAAATCCACATAGAACCAATGACATACTTTTTAAGTGACACTCCCTTCTGTGTTAGCAGCACCTATGTCTAATTTAGGCTTATTTTGAATAAAAGTGACAGAGTTATCAAAACTCCATTAACCTAATTTGTTTAAATGGAAGTGACACCTTATGCATGGCTTAAACAGAATTTAAATGACAAAGAAGAAAAAAATACTATTCTATGCAATTAAGGTGGCAGACCTCACTCATTTATTAATAAATGAAGAGGAGGAAGAGGAGGAGGAGGAAGAAGAAGAAGAAGAAAAAGAAGAAGAAGAAGAAGAAGAAGAAGAAGAAGAAGAAGAAGAAGAAGAAGAA
>NW_026587759.1:9667408-9672128 GCF_907164565.1 Psammomys obesus
AAGAAGAAGAAGAAGAAGAAGAAGAAGAAGAAGAAGAAGAAGAAGAAAGAAGAGGAAAGGATGTAACGTCAACGAAAGAAGCCCCTGGTAGCATTTAGCTTTGAAAATGCTTAGGACATGGAAAACAATCAAATGGCAACAGCAATAGATTCAGAATCTTCATACACAAAATCTCTATTTACTCACTTTCTTCCCTCATTGATACAAATCTTACCGGAATGCATAAATGAGTCTCATTTCATCTTCTAGACTGTTGTCTAGAGTGCTAACCTCTAAGAACCCGCACTGTAACCTCAAGAGGACTCTGTCAATAGCATCCACACATTAAGATGATGCCAATTTAAAACTTTATTATTAGAAGCCATAGACTCTGGAATTATCTTTATCAGATCTGAGAGAGCTGCCACCCTTCCCAGCAGTCTCTTTTGCATTTCTGAACTTCTGTATCATTGCATTTCTGGGGCTTGGAGTAATGGTGTGACAATTGCATGACCCTTCCTCCTCTCTTCAATTCTGTTTCTAAGGGTCGGGATGACCTACAGTGTGACAAAATAAGCTAGTCATTCCTTTAAGCTAGGTGTCCTTTGAAAAGCTAAGAAAGGGAATAACTGTGTCATGAAGTTATTAGTGTACTATGCATTTTAAGCCATAAATGACAACTCTGAGTGAGGCTCCTGCTTGGAGGTCTGCTAGTTTCTGCTAGAGCCACTCCTTAGGGGGCAGGAACCCACACATATGAAATATCTCTGTTTTGGTAGATGAGCAAGAATCGATGGGCCTAGAAATTAGAGCATTGATTAACAAGAAAAACAGGTATATGTTTCGAGCTTTGATTCATGAGGCAGATTTTTTTTTTCAAGATTATCACTGCCAGGCTATTTTAAAACTAAAAATGTCATAGACAGATGCATAACTGTAGCCATTACACACCACCAAATCCTTCTTCCTATATTTCCTCATATAGGAAAGACCAACTGCAGTAAAAACAAACCATCCCAACAGAAAGCAGATGACCCTTTTCACATTGCAGTTTGACACTATTAGCCCTTAGAAGGCCACAGTTAGTCTCTTTTGATGAGAGCTGAATTACCAAATACTAGATGAGCTTTTTGTGCCTCCAGGCTCTGTGCCTAGTGAGAGTATGTTTTGTTCTATTTACTGCACACCACCCACGCAAGATAGCTCCAGTCTGCTGTTTCTTCCATCTCCCCCTCAGACCTGGTCTCCAACTTAGGGTGATTCGTGTGTTCTCTGGGGTTTGTGGCCCAGGCTCAGCAGCACTAAGGAATCTGAGCTGAGGTATGCTGAGGTGAGTGCTGGGGAGAAAACACTAGATCTGGCTTTGCTGCTGCTGAGTCTTCATAAATAGGTGTTAGGGTTTTTGAATTTTGGCATATTCTACCCAAAACTGGCATGTTTTTTTTCCTTTTGTTTGTGTTTCTTAGAAAAAAATTATAATTTAACAAAATACTGTTTGATATTTAATATACATGATTAATATATATTTGGGATAATTTCTTTAAAATTTCCTGTCCGTTAGTTGGGTCTCTATCAGTCAGGATGGATTGGGCTGCAGTAACAAATATTGTCCCTGCCTCTTCCTGACCCAGGGTTCAACAGCTCAAATCAGCAAAGATTTTTTTTTTTGCACATGCAAAAACTGTTATGGGTTGGCAAGGAGGTCCTGTTCTTCTGTCACCCAAGTGCTGGGCCACTGATGCTCCATATAAGACAGGCTTCTGAGCTACTCAGGTTAAGAGAGCCATGTTAAAGTGTACAAAAGAGTACAAAGCTCCCACTGGAGGTCACACAAACACTCCATTTCATCTAATTGGACAACGTAACCCTACACTCATATTTGGTTTGTAAGCTAGAATATGTGTGAGTGATTCTAATGAGCCAAGAGGTGACCTTTGCCTTTTTTGCTGCCAAGTCATGAGGTAATGCTATTATTTTCATGGAAGCTTCCTATAACATCCACTTCCTTCGCACAAATGCTTTCTATGCATGAACTCAGCTTTCTCTATCAACGACATCATTTCCCATGAGATCATTCTCAGTACAGTCACCTTGACTTCTCTTTCTTGTAAAAAGATTTTATTTGTATTTACTGTGCATGGGTGTTTTGCCACCCTGTATGGCTGCTCGCCACATGAATGCAGTACCCCTGGAGGTCAGAAGAGGGCATCTGATTTCTTGGAACTGGAATTAAACTTGTGCTGTGAGTTGTCATGTTGGTGCTGTGACCAGAACCTGGATCCTCTAGAAATGCAGACATTGCTTTTGACCACTGAGCCATTTATTCAGCCCCACGACGCTTTCCTGTCTTTAACATAAGCATAGGGCTCAGGGATGATGGGACCATATTTGTTAATCATTCTGGGTTAGTTTTCTGGCTGTGGAAATTTCTTCTTCTTAGTCTTTCTTCTTAACAGTTTTAGCTGCTGTCTTACTGTAACCACTGTCTGCAATTCTAAAGTCTGTAATACCTTTTTTTTCTTACTCAAAGAATTTGGCCTCTCATTTCTATGTCAGTGACTCCATAGACCATTATCTTCTTGATACCATTGATCCCCAATTTCTGCTCATACTTGGCTTTCATCATCTATGTCTGAGTGTCCCATTCTTCCATAATTTGTTTCATGTCAATTATTCTATATTTCTTACTTATATCTATCATGTCTTTTACTTCTGTAATAGCTTTGCTCTTTTGTCTATAAACTTCACATCTCATTTCAATCAATTCAGCTTTTTATGGCTGCCTAATTCAGCTGTGTCTTTTCTTATTCCCTAAAATTTTCCACTCAGTTTTCTGGGGCTTGGGTAGTAGGCATGTGTCACACATCATGCTCAGCATCTCTTTTGCTTTTGTGTTTTACAACTTCTATTAAATGTATCAGAATCGCATTACATAACAGCTAGCTTCCCTTTTCTTCATTTATTTTACATCCCAGTCACAACCCCATTCCCTCCTCTCCACTCAGTCTCATCATCCCCTCCATCCTCCTCTATCTTGCCAAACCATCCTGGCACATTAAGTCTCATCAGGACTAAGTGTTTTCTCTTTCACTGAGGCAAGACCAGGCAGTCCTGTTAGGGAAACAGAATCTGGAGTGAGGCAATAAAGACAGCCCCCACAAGACCAAGCAGCCCATCAGCTTCATATGTGTAGGGGGCCTAGGGCCAGTCCATGCATGCTTTTTGGTTGGACCAGTCCGTGCATGCTCTTTGAACCTGCATGGGCCCAGGTTAGTCGGCTATATAGATCTTGTGATGTCCTTGATCTCTCCAGCTCCCTCAATCCTTCTCCCAACCCTTCCACAAGACTCCCTGAATTCTGCTTAATTTCTGTTATGGATCTTTGCATCTGTTTCCATTATGTGCTGGATGAAGCCTCTCGTATGAAAGTTATGCTAGGTTCCTGTCTGTGAGGATAGCAGATTATCATTAAAAATCAAACAAATTGATGTTAGTATTTTACTAGGCTCAACTTCATAGTATCGAAGAATGATAATAGTCCTAATTTAAATACTTAACAATTATGTTGAGGATTACAATGTTACCATGAAAACTAAAGATTAATGATGGAATCTAGTTGAGACAAATATGTTCATGAGCCTTTTTGTTGGGGTTAAATAAATGTTAGGATTAAACCAGTAAGGTAAAGAGCCCAGAGGAGTGTAGAAGGTCTGCATCTGGGAAATGAGAACCCAGCTAACCAGAGAACAGGGTTGCATAAGAGCAGCAAAGCTGGTCCTGGCAGGCTTCAGCCAGCTCCCACAGAGACTTCCCTACAGAGCATCCAGAAGGCACTGTTACTTTTCTCCCACTAAACTCCTCGATTTCATTAGTAGTTATACCATCATATCTATTGTGTCTAATACATTTGATTGTAAGTGACTTCATTGTGGCTAAAAATGACTTCTAAGAAAGCCACTCTCCTTTCCTGATCTGCCACAGTGCTTACAAGAGGGAGGAGAAATGGTAATCCAGACACTGGAGAGAGTTTGCTGTGTCAGTGGACTCAGTTTATTTTCATGCCACAGTTTGGTTTTTGTTCATTTACCTGATAAAAATCAACTTGAATTGCTTGCCTACCTGTACCCTGATGTGAATTCCTCTTCACTAGGGAGACAAGCACGGAGACTGTTGCTTCTGTTAGGATTGGATGGAATTCAGGAGGACAGATCTCCCTATAACATTTTGGCCAATAGTAAGCATCTTCCCGAAATCATTTAGGGTACATATGTATTATTGTATTATTTTCTTCTCCTTTTGTTTCTCTCTCTCTCTCTCTCTCTCTCTCTCTCTTTCACACACACACACACACACACACACACACACACACATACACACACCCTCTGTTTGAGCTACTGAAACAAAATACCAAAGACTACATGGTCTGTGTTCTATAAACAAGATAAATTTATTCCTCACAGTTGTGAGAGGCTGGGGTTTAACAGGAAGGTGGGTTCAACAGCAAGGTATTTACATGTTTGTTATTTCTTGGTTCATAGTTGGAGACCTTAAGTTGGAGACACATTTGGTAATACATTCATGATGTCTGTGGCTTTATAACATTATCAGTTCCTAATATCATCACCATGGAGATCAGAATTTCAAAATATTGAGGTAGACAAATATTTAGACTATTATCTATTATTTAACTATCTCTATCTATCTATCTATCTATCTATCTATCTATCTATCTATCTATCTA
>NW_026587759.1:9672138-9692285 GCF_907164565.1 Psammomys obesus
CTATCTATCTATCTATCTATCTATCTATCTATCTATCTATCTATCTAATCTATCTCTCTCTATCCATCCATCTATATCAATAATCATTTGTTTCAATCCTGTTGTAGGTGACCATTAATATTTACTAATAATTATCTTTTACTAAAGCTAACTGTTAATCCTAAACAGCTGTATAACCAAATCACCATACAGAGACTGGGTTTATTTAATTAACCTAGAACACAATGCTGGGCAATAGTTACTCCCTCTTAAACCTCCAAGCCCTCATAGTTTCCTAACATTTAGATTTCACCCATTATACTTGCTTTTAGTGATCTTAGGTCCAGTCCATCTCTCCATGTCATTCCAAGATCTGTCTTCCAGCTCCCTCTCCTAGCTCTCTTCTTGCCCTTTCTCCTCCCACTCATTTCCTGCCCTCTGGCTCCTTCCATTGCTCAACATTGTGGCTAGTTGCTTTATTTTGGCCTGTTTACACAAAGTTGAGACAGGATGCTTAGAATAAGTATCACAATGCAATATCCGGATTGAAAACAGAGAGTGGAGGCGGGGAGAAGTCAACATTTGAATGAACAAGGGTAAGGTGTATACATTTCAAAAGAACATTATACCAACACAATCCCATTAAATGGTTAGTTTTATTGACTAAATCACAGTGAAACTGACTAAAAGACTTGGTTTGTTCTAGGCAGGGTGGTGTTAGCTCTAATCCCAACACTCAGGACATGGAGGAAGGGATGTTAGGAGTTCTGGGTAAGCATGGGCTGCATGTCAAATGTGTGTGTGCGTGTGTGTGTGTATGATACTTCATTTAACTGCATTTGAACCTGCATGGGCCCAGGTTAGTCGGCTATATAGATCTTGTGATGTCCTTGATCTCTCCAGCTCCCTCAATCCTTCTACCAACCCTTCCACAAGACTCCCTGAATTCTGCTTAATTTCTGTTATGGATCTTTGCATCTGTTTCCATTATGTGCTGGATGAAGCCTCTCGTATGAAAGTTATGCTAGGTTCCTGTCTGCAAGTTTAACTGAGTTTCTTTTCCAGAATTCACTGTTGCTTGGACCTTTATTTTTGTGATAAATTAACATGGAGTTTGTAGTCTTGACCATTATAAACTGTACAAAGTGGAAGTATATCTATGTTTTTACTGTGTACAGCAAACTAACAATGTTTTCATCTTGTAAAATTGACTCTGAGTTCATTAATAATTCCCTCCATCTCCTTCGCTCTGACCTTGGTAACCACTATTACATTTTCTAGTGACACTTAGATATATCTTGGAAGTAGAACAGTTGTCTTTCTGTGACTGGCTATTTAACTTAGTATTTAATTTAACCTCCAAGGCTTTCATTCATATTGTAGCATGTGATGTGATTATCTTTCTGTTTAAGGATAAACAATATTCCATTGTAGTCTAACACAATATTTGTTTACCAATCTTCTTTCAATAGATATTGAGATTTTATTTGCCTGTTGACTACTGTGAATGAACATGGGTATATATATATATATATATATATATATATATATATATATCTTCAAGAACCTGTTGTTTTTCTGTTGTTGTGGTACACACACACACACACACACACACACACACACACACACTTGAGCTGGCTCCCTATGCAACCCTGGCTGTCCTCACAATCCTCTGGCCTTCCTTTCCTAAATGTTAGCAACTTAGGAATGCACAATCACATTCTGCTCAAGAGCCTGTTTTTAAAATATTTATTTAATTTTAATTTTATGGATATGTATCTATCTTTATTTGGATATGTGCACACAAGTACAGGTAACTCTAGTAGCCAAAAGAGACTATCAGCTCCCTTGAAGCTAGAGTTGTGAACCACAAGATGTGGGTGCTGGGAATTGAATGTGACTCCCTGCCAGAGCAGTCTGTGCTCTTAACTGTTTAGCTATTGTTTTAATCCCTCCAGGTTTTAATTCACTGAGATATATATATGCAAAGGTGATATTGCTAAATTGTATGGTACCTTTATTTTTAAATTTTATGAGAGTTTCCTGTCCACACTCTTAGTTTTGCAATTTGGGTAGGGCTGGTCTCACCACCTAGATCCAGAGAAGAATAGGTAACCACAAATGCCACAAATCAAAATAGTCTATTTCTTTAGCCATAGTAACTGAATTGCTCTGACATGCCTATCTGAATTTGATTGCTATCACTGAGTAAGAAGGGTCCTTTTGCAGTTGCTGATCTGGTGGAGAGTAGGCCTATTCCTTCTGCTGATCAATCTTGTTTCCATGTAGGAAGAACCCATCAGAAAACAGTCCACACAGACAGGAAGAACCAGGGCTGAGACAATAAACAAGAACAGATATAAAAGTTATTGTATTCATTTTCAGCTTTATAAACCAGCAAATTTACTTTCTTCTTTACTTTAGCCAAATTAAGTTCAGCTTCTTACATTTTTCCTCCTTTAGTCTAGTTTAGATTTTATCAAATTTTATTTTGCAGGTCTATATAAGCGAGTATATACCACAAACGTCTTTCTCCTTCTGGGATACTTCACTCAGATTGATCTTTTCTAGATACCGCCATTTGCCTGCAAATTTCATGATTTCCTCATTTTTGATTGCTGAGTAGTATTCCATTATGTAAAAATACCACAATTTCTGTATCCATTCCTCCATTGATGGACATCTGAGTTTTTTCCAGGTTCTGGCTATTACAAATAAAGCTGCTACAAACATGGCTGAGCCAATGTCCTTGTTGTGTGCTTGAGCAAATTTTGGGTATATACCTAGCCATGGTATAGCTAGGTCTTGAGGAAGCATTATTCCTAATTGAGTAAGCACCAGATTGACTTCCAAAGTGGTTGTACCAGTTTACATTCCCACCAGCAATGGAGGAGGGTTCCCCTTTCTCCACAACCTCTCCAGCATGTGTTGTACCTTGAGTTTTTGATCTTGGCCATTCTGATGGGTGTAAGGTGAAATCCCGGGTCATTTTGATTTGCATTTCCCTGATGGCTAATGAGGATGAGCATTTCTTTAAGTGTTTCTCTGACATTCAATATTTCTCTACAGAGAGTTCTCTGTTTAGTTCTGTTCCCCATTTTTTAAGTGGATTACTTGGTTTGCTGCTTTTCAGCTTCTTTAGTTCTTTGTATATACTGGATATTAGCCCTCTGTCAGATAAAAGGTTAGTGAAGATTCTTTCCCAATCTGTAGGCAATCATTTTGTTTTGATGACAGTGCCCTTTGCTTTACAGAAGCTTTTCAGGTTCATGAGGTCCCAGTTAATGATTGTTGTTCTTAGAGCCTGTGCTGTTGGTGTTCTGTTCAGGAAGTTATCTCTGATAAACATAATGAAGTCTCTACACCTAAAGAAGATAAAGAAGAAAGCAGACATGAGGTAAGATGATCAATCCTCACTTAGAAAGACAAATCAGATGTGCATTGGACACATAACAGGAGTCTACTGCAGAAGGCACCTGAAAGACCCTACCAAGCAGTGTTTAAAAACAGATACTGAGACTCATAACCAAACCTTTGGCAGAAGGGGAGTTAGTATGATGGGGAAAGGATAGGAGCCCCACAAGGACCATATATATCTGGGCACAGGGTTTTTTTCTGAAACTGTTTCTCCAACCAAGGACCATGTATGGATATAACCTAGAACCTTTACTTGGACGAAGCTCATGGTAACTCAATAACCAATTGGTTTCCCATAGTAAGGGGAACAGGGACTATTTCTGACAGAAACTCAATGGCAGGCTCTTTGACCTCCCCACCCCTCAAGGAGGAGCAGTCCTGCTAGGCCACAGAGGACAACTTTGCAGCCAGCCCTGAAGATACCTGATAAAACAGGGTCAGACGAAAGGGGAGGAGGTCCTCCCCAATCAGTGGACTTGGAAAGGGGCAGGGAGGAGATGAGGGAGGGAGGGTGGTATTGGGAGGGAATAAGGGAGTAGGATACAGCTGGGATACAGAGTTAATAAAAGGTAACTAATAATAATAAACAATAAAAAAAGAAACCTCAAAAAATGTTATTTTGCCAATTATCATTTTTCTCACTGTCTCTCTTGGCCTACAAACATTTCCACTCCCCCATATATTTTGGGTAATTTTAGTCCACCTGCTTCGTATAAGATGCTCTCAGAGAGTCTCATGAAAATCAAGAAGGCAAATGTATGTATGGTCCTATTTCAAGTAGAAATAACCAATTATGGAGAACAGAAGCATAAGGCACAGATTTAGAGAGGGACATGGGGTGCAGGGTACTTCATATAATGTGACAAGGAAAGTTGCTTTAGAACTCTTTGAAAGGCTGCTTGTGTAATGAGAGAGAACCAGCTATGCAAAGTGTCAGAGAAGGAGCCGAGATGGCCACAAGGCAAGAACATACTTGGAGTGGCTTAGTAGAAGTGGAACAAGAGTGCAGAATAGAGCAAAGGAGCACAGCAAAGACAAATGAAGAACAGACCATGCAGAGCCAATCATCTGCTACAATCTACCTGGAGATGTCACCACATCAAGCTGAGTGTGTCTAGGTCTGAATTTTCTATTTCCTCCCATCTATCAATTTCTTATTACATTCTATCTCCTGAAGAGATACAACTAAATAACAGGCACACAAAGCTGAACTGCTACTGCCAGCCTTTACCTGTCCTTTTTCTTCATAGCTTAGTATGATCAGTCACCAATTCTGATCAAGTTTTTTCCTTATAGTATGAATTTTTCATTATCCCTTAAATATAGTATGAATTTTCTCTTCATCCTCTTTGACACTCTTTTAGTTCAAGTTTGTATTTCTCTCCTGAGAAGTGCAACACCCTCTCTCCCTCTTTGTCTGTCCCTTTGTAGTTTATCCTTCATATCACTGTGACACCTCTAAAATACGAGTTTAATTGTGTTACTTGGTTACATAAAATCTTTTAAGCAATAGCCACTGCTTGTTGTCTAAGTCTCTCAGCATAATTAAAAGGTCTTTCATGGCATGGCTTTCATATACCTTTCTAGCTACTCCTTCTTCCTCCTCCATCTGTTACTTTATTTACTGGTTGCAAACTAGACTGCAAGGTTCCTTCCTCTGTGCTTTGAAAATTTGACTGTACAACTACAATTATCAGTTTTCATTTTGCATATCAAGTGATTGCCTGAGAGACTCATGGGCTACAAGCTGGTGAAGCTAATCACTGAAAAAATGGTTAGCTCCAAAGGGTTCTAACCTCTCTCACTCATGTAGTGATAGTGTCATGGCATTGTTGGCAGGTGATGAAAAGTAGGAGGTGAGGCCTCATTGGAAGAAGTGGGTCATAAGGAGTGCCTTGGAGAGATATAACTTGTTCTGCCCCTCTACTTTCCCTCTCTGTTTGCTGGCTGCTATGGGGTGAGTAGGTTGGCTTCATCATGCCCTTCTTCCATGATGTTCCATCTTATTCAGGCTCAGGAACAAGGAACAATTGCCATGGACTGATACATTTAAATCCGTGAGTCAAAGAGAACATTCTCCCTTTCAAATTGTTTCTCTGAGATAATTCTCAGTGATGACAAGTACAGCTAACTGCATATATTATTTCTTAAATAAAGCCTAACTGTTTGCCTCAACTTAAAGGGTTTCCCTCTCTTTTATATTTAAATTAATTTTATTTCAATTAATTAATTAGTTCATTTCAAGACAAGGTCTTGCTCGGTAGGTCAGCCTGGAATTTGCTGTGTAGACCAAGCTGGATTTGTAACTGAAGTTCTTCTTTCTCTGCTTTTGTACATTCCATGTCTAGCCATTTACCTTCCAGCACCGCTTATATTGTTTTCAAACTGTTTGCATGTCAGCCTCTTTATCTTAAAATCCTTGATAAGAAGTGATTGCTTTTACTGACTTGTTTTTTTCTGTCTAGTGCCTAGTGGAATGTGGTGTATCATGTTTATTCAATGCTTATTAATTAGTGATGTTTCAATCCGTGTAAAAATTTTCTTTCGAAGCCAGAACTCAACTAGTCTAAGAATATGGTATTTTGAAAATAGTTTAGTTTTTTATTTTTGCTATTTTATCTGTACTTATTATAAAAAAAAGATTCAAGTGTACTTAAAGATGCACAAGAACATGGATATCTGGACTGATATCCAGATATTTCTTGGAAGTACATTTATACTCTGTCTAACTTATGTAGGTCATTGTTTTCAAATTTATTTTTTCAATTAATAAAATTTTGTTCTTTGTAGTTATTACTCCATGGGGTGCAAGCACCAAATTTAAAACTTCAATTAAACTACATAAAACAAAACAGCAGCAGTTAAAATTCATATTTGAAAGAAAATCTCTGTTTAAAATGATGTTCTAACTAGGAAGGGCAATTTAAAAAGATTTATGCACATAGAAGAAGCTATAGAGGAAAAAAACAAAACAAAACAAAAACGATGATTTAAGAATACTCATTATATCATGAAAAACAAATGTTAATTTGCACTTTTTCTTACTTGGAATGCACCAAGTAAGAAATAGTGCACCTCACTTCTAGTTGTACAGAAGGTTAATATTCATATCATCGCTGAGGATGTCACTGAATCCAAATGTCACTCAGGGCAGAAGCACTGAGATAAAATGGCAATTTCAAGAGTTCTCAAGCCTGAGTATAAAGTCTAACCCAAAGACAACAGCATTTTCTCCATCATATTATAGAATTCTATCTACCACAAAATGTTGGCTGCCTTTGTCTTCAGTATTTTGAAATAACCAGACATCTTTTATTCCTATTGCATTGTTAATAATGCTGTTTTGGGGAATTTGGTTAAAAACTCAAGAGTGAGTGAGTGAGTGAGTGGGTGAAAGCCACTTATTGAATCAATGAAAAAAAATCTGACCAATGAGACAAGAGCCATGAAGGCTGATGTATACAGTTCCAGTAATTGGTAATGGCAGGTTTTATCTAAATATGCTGTTCTTACAGAAAAGTGTTAAACAAATGCCTTTAAGCAAGTAAGTTTTGCAAGCTTCTGGATGGAATTTCAGGTGGTTTCCCAACTCTTTAGTAAAATAGACATTTATTGAGAACCTGTTGTATGCACGACCTGATGAAGGTAGAAGACAGAAGGGAAAATCAGTTAAAAACAGCTAAAAGCAGTTCTTTTAGCTGCCTGTAGGGATTTTCCATTCCATTGAATTGAAGGTGTGTACATCCAAAGTAGTGGAGTAAATACATATATTTATGTCTTCCTGAAGTGCTACTTCAGGAAGATTGGAGTGAAAAAATAAAAGTTATGAATTGCCATAGCATAGGCTGAATAGGGGAGAAAATAGAATAAAGCAGTTTTAGATGTAAGAAATGGGTGAAAAAGTTAGCAGAATTTGATTCTATGTGCTTATAGGATGGAATGGCAATGAGGAACAAGTCAATTTTTGCTAAGTAAAAAACCCAGAGAATCTCAGGACTTGGAGGCACCCTTTGTCACTGAAAACAAGAATTAAGTTGCAAGTAGGAGTTATTGGCTAGACATTTTCACAAAAATCAACTAAAACTTCTTGCTTCTTCTCTCCTTTCCCATGTATAGCCCATTAGGTTTACTGAGTTTTATTCCAAGACAGAAAAGTAGAGTATGTTCTCTGGGCACTGAGCTCTCACACAGTGCCTGTTTGTTTGTTTACTAAGAATGGCATTTGGGTCTATTTTGGAGAGAAAATGTCCCTCAGGGGAGCCCGGAGTGTATGTGTGTGTGTTTGATTAAAGAATATTATTTGCATATATGAGAGTGAAACATCATTTTTACAATTAATATGTGTTAATAAAAATAAAAAAGTATTTTTGAAAATGAAATGCTCTTTCAAAAGGCATTGAGGGGCCTTAGCTTTGGGAAGTGATTGGACTGTAAAAACTCTATTTCAGAGGCTTAATTCCTGGGATGAATACACAATGTTATGGCATTGCTGACTCCCAGAAGGAGGTGGGCCGAATGGAAAGAAGCCAGCCACTGGCAAGCATGCTCTTAAGAGACAGATCTAGTCTTCATTCTCCTTGTCACTTTGTTGTATTTTGCCACATGCCCATGATCATAGTGTTTCAGCCTTGTCTCAAGACCACAACAGTGGAACTGTTTTCCATGGATTGAAATGTCTGAAACCCTGAGCCAAAACAATCCTTTTTCTGTAAATTATTTCTCTCAGGTGTTTGTGTCAGAAATGAGACTCAGAAATAGACTCAGTCACATGAAACCCACCAACTAATAAATTCTGCCTTCACATATTGCTTCTAAATATCTGTTCTAAGCATACACATCACCACCACACACAATGCAACACACACACACACACACACACACACACACAAGCCATACCACACTTAAATCACATTTAATGTGAAAGAACAACTCTCCTTATGTTAGAGAAAAGCCTCCAATAAGAAAAGCAGAGGACATGATGTTGGGAGAGAAAAAGGTAGGAAGGATAAAGGTAGAATTGGAGGGAAGGGAATAGAGAGTAGATTTGATCTAATTATGCTGTATACATTACAAATATTAAATAAATATATTTTTTTTAGAAAAGAAAGGCAAGGGTTGAAAGAAAGACAGAGAGAAAGATGGAGAGAGACAGAGAGCCCAAAGGAGAGCAACAGTGAGGGTGAAGAGAACTATACAATAAGTTAGGGGTGTCTTTAGATGTGGGCAATGATGCTTTTGCATAAAAACCATTAAAATAAAGAATTTAGAAGGGGGTGAGGTCAGGGATGGAGATACCTCCAGATGATCTGTTGTTGTACAGGATTGTTTTGGAAATTCTGGGTTTTTGTTTTTGCATATGAAGTTGAAAATTTTTCTTTCAGGGTCTGTAAACAATTGTGTTGGTATTTTGATGGGAATTGCATTGAATCTGTAGATTGCTTTTGGCAGGATGGCCATTTTCACTATGTTAATCCTACCAATCCATGAGCCTGGGAGATCTTTCTATCTTCTGATATCTTCTTCAAATTCTTTCTCCAGAGACTTGAAGATTCTTTCAAACAGGTCTTTCACTTGTTTGATTAGAGTCACACCAAGATTCTTTATGTTATTAGTAGCTACAGAGGGCCTTTGAAAGATTCTACCCAGCAGTGTATCAAAGCAGATGCTGAGACTCATAACCAAACTTTGGGCAGAGGGCAGGGAATCATATGAAAGAAGGAGGAGACAGTAAGACCAGGAGAGGGCAGAAGCTCTACAAGGACCAAATATATCTGGGCACAAAGGTATTTTCTGAGACTGATTCTACAACCAAGGACCATTCATGTATATAACCTAGAATTCCTGCTCGGATGTAACTCATGGCAGCTCAGTATCCAAGTGGGTTTCCCTAGTAAAGGGAAGAGGGACTGTCTCTGACATGAACTCAGTGGCTGGCTCTTTAACTCCCCTCCCTCTTCAAGGGAGGAGCAGCCTAGCTTGGCCATAGAGGAGGACATTGCAGCTAGTCCTGATGAGATGTGGTAAGCTAGGGTCAGATGGAAGGGGAGGAGGACCTCCCCTATTAGTGGACTTAGAGAGGGGCATGGGAGGAGATGAGGAAGGGAGAGTGGGACTGGGAGGGAAGGAGGGAGGGGGCTACAGCTGGGATGCAAAACAAATGTAATTAATGTAAAAAAATAAAAAATTTAATAAAAAAAAAGAGGGGTGAGTACACATAATCTGCAGATTAAGAACAGGTGAAATTAAAAAACACACCCAGAGGGAGGGGGCCAAGATGGCAGTGCCAGGAGAACACTGCATCTGAGGAGCAGGACAACATTTTCTGTACGGTGACCAAGAGACTGAACTCTGGGCCCTAAAACAACAGCGATCATGTTTCCCAGGTGAGAGGAAACCCCCACGGCATGGGAATAAGTCGGATCTACACTCAGGCCACCCAGCCAGAAACCTGAAGAGATCCCGGGTCACGCAGGCACTAGGTCGCCGGACCAGAGCCACATGCTTGCATGTCCTGATCACCTTCCCAGGCTGAAGGGTGGGCACAAAAACACCAGAGACTGGGAGTCCCAGTCATGAGAAAAACCCACAGGGAAGGAAAGTAATGGGACTGGCCACAGGTCACCCAGTCTTTCCCTGGAAAAAATCTCGCAGACTGGTGGGTACGAACTGCCATCACTGAACTGAGCTCAAGAAGCCAGCATAGAGAATGGCTGCGCACCCAGCTCTCTGGCACAGACGGAGCTGTGCACCCTAATGCAACAGAGATTGGGAGTCCCTGTCAGGAGAGGGCCCCACAGGGAAGAAAGGAAACAGTACTGACATGGGCCACCCAGGCTTTGCCTTAGGAAAGTCTCTCGCAGACCTGCAGGTACGAGCCGCCATTACTGAACTGGGCTCAAACCTCCAGCGGCCAGCATGGAGAGGGACTGCACACCTAGCTCTCAGGCACAGATGGAGCTGTGTGCCTCAATGCAACAGAAACTGGGAGTCCCTATCGGGAGAGGGACCCACAGGGAAGGAAGGAAACAGTGTTAACTTGGGCCACCCAGGCTTTTGGCTGGAGAAGGTCTCACAGAGCTGCCATCACTGATCTGGACCCGAGCTGGGAGCACAGAGAGCTGTTGGGCATCCAGCTCCCACAGACTAGCAGGCAGGAACACGCGCTGGCAACCCAGAGACTTGCTTTTTACCAACTATTCCTTACAGACAGAATTGTGTGCCCCAGGACACCAGAGACTTGAAGACCTTGTTGGGAGAAACCCTCACAGAGAACGAAGCAAAGAAGACAGACTTAGACCACCCAGTATATCCCCAGAAAAGGTCCTGCAGACTGGCCCAACCCAGGGACCTGCTGTGCACCAGATAGCTTCCTGTTATCAGGAGAGCAGTACTCACCCGCCACAGATTACTGCTTGGGTACTGGGGCACAGAGCCCCAACCTCAGACCTACAAAAGCCCAGGATCCCTGAAATCAAGCCCCAGATACTGATCCAAGGGACAACCAATTATCCCTAACAAAAGTGACCAAACCACAGGACACACAGGTTACAGCAGCAGATCACTAAATTCATAGCAAGAAACAGGGCAGCTGTCTTCAGGACTTCTCTGGGTGAGAGGAGAGCCCTCTCTACTAACAAGGACCACAGTTACCACTCAGGTATCTATGCCTGAGGTGAGCTGTGGCAACTCCAGAAAAACACCGGTCATCCAGTGACTATACCCAAAAAGCTGAGAAGGCTTCCTTCAGGAAAAATCATCTTCCTGCCAAAGGGATTCTCTCCACCACAGGATTCCAGGAACCACCAGAAACTAACTCCAAACACCTAAGATAGACCAATGGGTAGAGGCCAGCATAAAAGTTCAACCAATAAAAGCCAGAGCAACATGGAATCTCCAGAACCCAGTTATCCAGGGGCAAGTAGCTCTAGACACCCCAGCATAATTGAAATACAAGAAGATGACCTAAAATCTATGATCATGAAGAGGATAACAGAGGAAACAAATAAAATACGTAAAGACCTAGAGAAAGATAAACTCAAACAGATTATGACCATCGTGAAGAAACAGAGGAAGATAAAAACAAATAGATTATGGCCATCTGTAAAGAAATATAGGAAGTTGCAACCAAACAGTTTGTGGCCTTTAGAGAGGAAATGCTTAAATCACTGAATGAAATAAAAGAAACAGAGGATTATTCAAAGAAACAGCTGAAGGAATTGATGGAAAAGCAGGAAAATACAGTCAGACAGGTGAAGGAAATCAACAAAACGGCTCAAGATCTGAAGATAGAGTTGGAAAAATTAAAGAAAACACAAATGGAGGAAATTGTGCAGAGAAAGAACTTAGGGAAGAAAATAGGAACTACAGAGGTAAGCATAACCAATAGATTACAAGAGATGGAAGAAAGAATCTCAGATGTGGAAGATACAATGGAAGAAATAGATGTATCTGTCAAAGAAAATATTAAATCTAAAAAATTCCTGACACAGATCGTCCAAGAAATTCAAGACAACAAAAAAAGACAAAACCTAAGAATAATAGGTATAGAGGAAAAAAAAGATTCACTCCTCCAAGGCCCAGAAAATATTTTCAACAAAATTATTGAAGAAAATTTCCCCAAATTAAAGGAGAGGGCAATAAGAATACAAGAGGCCTATAGAACACCCAATAAATTAGACCAGAAAAGAAAATCCTCCCGCCACATAATAATCAAAACAGTAGGTATACAAAACAAAGAAAAAATACTAAAAGCTGAAAGGGAAAAAGGCCAAGTAACATATAATGGCAAACCCATTAGAATCACACCTGACTTCTCAACAAAGACTATGAAAGCCAGAAGGGCCTGGACAGATATCATGCAGACCCTAAGAGAACACAGATGTCAGTCCAGGCTACTATACCCTGCAAAACTCTCAGTCCTCATAGACGGAGAAAACAAGATATTCAATGACAAAAACAAATTTCAACAATACCTACACACAAATCCAGCATTACAGAAGACACTGGAAGGGAAAATACAACCCAAGAAAACTAGCTACTTGCAAGAAAACACAGGAAATAATTAACCTTACTACAGTAAAACAAAGAGCAACCAAGCACACAACATTATGACCACAGCCAATATCAAAATCAAAGGATCTAACAGCCACTGGTCATTAATCTCTCTCAACATCAATGGACTCAACTCTCGAATAAAAAGACACAGACTAACAGAATGGTTATGTAAACAAAACCCAGCAATCTGTTGCATACAAGAAACACACCTAAGTCACAAAGATAGACATTACCTGAGGGTAAAGGGTTGGAAGACAGCTTTCCAAGCAAATGGACCCAAGAAGCAAGCAGGAGTAGCCATTCTAATATCTGATAAAATAGACTTTCAACCAAAATTAATCAAAAGAGATGGGGAAGGACACTTCATACTCATCAAGGGAAAATTCCACCAGGAAAACATCACAGTCCTGAACATCTATACCCCAAATACAAGGGCACCCACATTTGTAAAACATTGATGAAACTTAAACTACATATAGATCCCCACACATTAATAGTGGAAGATTTCAACACCCCACTCTAAAGAAAGGACAGGGCAACAAAACAGAAATTAAACAAAGAAACAATGTCTCTAACAGAGGTCATGAATCAAATGGACCTAACAGACATTTACAGAACCTAACACCCAAACACAAAAGAATTTACCTTCTTCTTAGCACCTCATGGAACCTTCTCCAAAATAGACCACATAGTTGGTCACAAAGCAAGCCTCAACAGATACAAGAAGATTGAACTAATTCCTTGTATGTTGTCTGATCACCATGGAATAAAGTTGGACTTCAACAACAACAGAAATAGCAAAAGCCTACACACATGGAAACTGAACAACGTGTTACTAAATGACAGCTGGGTCAGGGAAGAAATAAAGAAAGAAATTAAAGTCTTCCTAGAACTCAATGAAAATGAAGACACAACATACCCAAACTTGTGGGACACAATGAAAGCAGTGCTAAGAGGAAAGTTCATAGCACTAAGTGCCTTCAAGAAGAAATTCGAGACAGCTCATTCAAGCAACTTAATGGCCCACTTAAAAACCCTAGAAAAAGAAGCAGACACACCAAAAAGGAGTAGACAACTGGAAATAATCAAACTCAGGGCTAAAATCAATCAATTAAGAACAAATAAAACAATTCAAAGAATCAATGAAACCAAGAGTTGGTTCTTTGAGAAAATCAACAAGATCGACAAACCCTTAGCCAAGCTAACTAAAAGGCAGAGAGACACCATCTAAATCAACAAAATCAGAAATAAAAAGGGGGACATAACTATAGACACCGAGGAAATCCAAACAATCATTAGGACTTACTTCAAAAGTCTATATGCCACAAAATTTGAAAATCTAAATGAAATGGACAATTCTCTTGATTGATTTGACTTACCAAAGCTGAATCAGGACCAGGTAAATCAAATAAATAATCCTATATCCCCCAAGGAAATAGAAGCGGTCATCAAAAGTCTTCCATCCAAAAAAAGCCCAGGACCAGATGGTTTCAGTGCAGAATTCTACTAGACCTTCAAAGAAGAGTTAACTTCAATTATCTTCAAACTATTCCACAAAATAGAAACAGAAGGAACATTACTAAACTCATTTGATGAAGCCACAATCACCTTGGTACCTAAACCTCACAAAGACCCAACAAAGAAAGAGAATTTCAGGCCAATCTCCCTTATGAACATTGATGCAAAAATACTCAACAAAATACTTGCAAACTGAATACAAGGACATATCAAAGATATCATCCACTACTACCAAGTAGGATTCATCTCAGTTATGCAGGGGTGGTTCAGTATACGGAAATCCATCAATGTGATGCACCATATTAACAAATTGATAGGAAAAAAACCACATGATAATCTCCCTAGGTGCTGTGTTGGTATAATGTTCTTTTAAAATGTATATGCCTTACCCTTGGTAATTCAAATGCTGATTTCCCCACCCCCAACTCTCTGGTTTCAATCTGGATATTGCATTGTGATACTCATTATAAGTATCCTGCCTCAACTCTTGTGTAAACAGGACAAAATAAAGCAACTAGATACAATGTTATGCTATGGGAGGAGCCAGAGGACAGGAAAGAGGGGAGGAGCTAGAGAGCAGGAAAGGAGGGTGAGGAGAAGGGGCCAGAAGAGCAAAGAGAGCAGAGCTGGAGGAGAGAGCTTGGAGGACTTGGAGCCTGAACCAGACCTAAAGATTTCACAAAAAACAAGTGAAATCTAAATGTGGGAAATCTAAATGTTAGGAAACTGAGGGCTTGGAAGTTTAGGAGAGAGTAAATATTGCCCAGCATTATGTTCTAGATTAACTAAAAACCCAGTCTCTGTGTGATGATTTGGTTATACGGCTGCTGAGGATTAACAGCAGCATTACTACAACATAAACCAATAATAAATATTAATCACCGTTTACAACAATGCTGAAAACGATTTGACAAAATCCAACATCCATTCATGTTTAAAGTATTGGAGAGATCAGAGATACAAGGCACATATCTAAACATAGTAAAGGCAATATACAGCAAGCCTATAGCCAACATCAAAATAAACAGAGAGAAACTTAAAGCAATCCCACTGAAATCAGGGACAAGGCAAGGATGCCCACTCTCTCCATATCTCTTCAACATAGTTCTGGAAGTCCTTTCCAGAGCAATAAGACAGTTGAAGGAGATCAAGGGGATACAAATTGGAAAGGAAGAAGTCAAATTATCATCATTTGCAGATGATATGATAGTATACATGAGTGACCACAAAAACTTTACCAGGGAACTCCTACAGCTGATAAACACCTTCAGCAAAGTGGCCAGATACAAAATTAACTCAAAAAGATCAGTAGTTCTCCTGTATACAAAAGACAAAAGGGCTGAGAAAGAAATTAGAGAAACAACACCCTTCACAATAGCCACAAATGACATACGTACCTTTGAGTAACCCTAACCAAGCAAGTCAAAGACTTGTATGAAAAAAAATTTCAAGTCTCTGAAGAAAGAATTAGAAGAAATCAGAAAATGGAAAGATCTCCCATGCTCAGGGCTTGGCAGGATTAACATGGTAAAAAAGGGCCATCTTACCAAAAGCAATCTACAGATTCAATGTAATTCCCAACAAATTACCAACACAATTCTTTACAGACATGGAAAGAAAAATTCTCAACTTCATATGAATAACAAGAATACAGAATTTCTGAAACAATCTTCTACAATAAAAGATCTTCTGGAGGTATCTCCATCTCTGATCTTAAGTTTTACTATAGAGCAATAGTTATAAAAACTGCATGGTGCTGGCATACAAACAGAATGGTGGATCAATGGAATCGAACAGAAGACCCAGAAATAAACCCACACACTTATGGACACCTGATCTTTGACAAAGATGCCAAAACCATACAATGGAAAAAAAAGATAGCATCTTTAACAAATGGTGCTGGTCCAACTGGATGTCTACATGTAGAAAAATGCAAATAGATCCATACTTATCACCCTGCCCAAAACTAAAGTCCAAGTGGATCAAAGATCTCAACATAAAACCAGACACATTAAATCGGTTAGAAGAAAAAGTGGGGAATACTCTAGAACTCATTGGTACAGGAGAAAACTTCCTGAACAGAACACCAACAGCACAGGCTCTGAGAGCAACAATCAATAGATGGGACCTCATGAAACTGAAAAGCTTCTGTAAAGCAAAGGATATCGTCATCAAAAGAAGACTGCCTACAGATTGGGAAAGAATCATCACCACTCCTTTATCTAATGGAGGACTCATATCCAGTATACATAAATAATTAAAGAAGCTGAATAGCAGGAAACCAAGTAACCCACTTAAAAAATGGGGATCAGAGCTAAACAGAGAACTCTCTGTAGAGGAATATCGAATGGCAGAGAAGCACTTAAAGAAATGCTCAACCTCATTAGCCATTAGGGAAATGCAAATCAAAACAACCCTGAGATTTCACCTTACACCCATCAGAATGGCTAAGATCAAAAACTCAAGTGACAACACATGCTGGAGAAGTTGTGGAGAAAGGGGAACCCTCCTCCACTGCTGGTGGGAATGTAAACTTGTATAACTACTCTGTAAATCAATCTGGCGCTTTCTCAGACAACTAGGAATAGCACTTCCTCAAGATCCAGCCATACCACTCCTAGGTATATATCCAAAAGAGGCTCAAGTACACAGAAGTACATTTGCTCAACCATGTTTGTAGCAGCTTTATTTGTAATAGCAGAAGCTGGAAACAGCCCGGATGCTCCTCAACTGAAGAATGGATGCAGAAATTTTGGTACATCTACACAATGGGGTATTACTCAGCAATAAAAAATAAGTAAATCATGAAATTTGCAGGTAAATGTTGGGACCTTGAAAGGATCATCCTGAGTGAGTTGTCCCAGAAGCAAAAAGACACACATGGTATATACTCACTCATATAAACATACAACATAGGATAAACCCACTAAAATCTGTACATCTAAACAAACTAAGCAAAATAGTGGACCCTAACTAAAATGTTCAATCCCCATCCTGAAAGGCAAAGAGATTGGACATCAGAAGAAGAAGAATAGAGGAAACAACCTAGGAACCTGCTACAGAGGGCCTCTGAAAGTCAGAAGAAGAAAACAGGAAACAACCTAGGAACCTGCTACAGAGTGCCTCTGAAAGCCTCTGCAGTGCAGACTGTCAAAGTAGATGCTGAGCTTGATGGCCAACTTGATGGCCAGAGTGAATGGAATTTTATGTAGGAAGTGGAAATAGTAAGAGCTGGAGAGGACAGGAACTCCACAAGGAGAGCAACAGAACATGAAAATTTGAACACAGGGAACTTCCCAAAGACTCATACTCCAACCAAGGACTATTTATGGAGATAACCTAGAACCCTGACAATGCAGCCAGTTCTGATGAGAACTGATAGACTAAGATCAGAAAGAAGGAGAGGAGGACCGCCCCTATCAGTAGACTTGGGGAGGGGCATGCATGCAGAAAGGGGGGGAGGGTGGGACCGGGAGGGGAGGAGGGAGAGGGCTTATGGGGGGATACAAAATGAAAAAAATGTAATTAAGAAAAGTGAAATAAAAAATTTAAAAAAATAAGAGATATGTTTGTTTAATGGAACAGAATTGAAGACCCAGAAGTAAATGCATACTCCTACAGGTACTTGATTTTAGAGAAAGAAGCCAAAACCATACAATGGGAAAAGAAAGCATCTTGAACAAATGGTGCTGGTCTAACTGTATGTGTGCGTGTAGGAAAATGCAAAAAGACCCGTACAAAACTAAGTCCAAGTGGATCAAAGACCTTGGCAAAAAAACAAACAAACAAACAAACAAACAGAGATTCTAATGCTATTAGAAGACAAAGTGGAGAAAAGTCTAGAACTCATTGGCACAGGAGACAACTTTCTGAACAGAACACTAACAATTAATAAATGGGATCTCATGAAACTGAGAAGCTTCTGTAAGTCAAATGACACTGTCTGATGAGAACTGATAGATTAAGATCAGAAAGAAGGAGAGGAGGACCTCCCCTATCAGTGGACTTGGGGAGGGGCATGCATGCAGAAAGGGGGGAGGGTGTGATGGGGAGGGGAGGAGGGGGGCTTATGGGTGAATACAAAATGAATAAAGTGTAATTAATAAAAAAAAGACACTGTCGGATACATGAGGCCTACAGAACACCCAACAAATTTGACCAGAAAAGAAAATCCTCCCGCCCACATAATAATCAAAACAGTAAGTATACAGAACAAAGAAAAAATACTAAAAGCTGCAAGGGAAAAAGGCCAAGTAACATATAACGGCAAACCCATTAGAATCACACCTGACTTTTCAACAGAAACTATGAAAGCCAGAAGGGCCTGGACAGATATCATGCAGACCCTAAGAGAACACAGATGTCAACCCAGGCTACTATACCCTGCAAAACTCTCAGTCCTCATAGACGGAGAAAACAAGATATTCAATGACAAAAACAAATTTCAACAATACCTACACACAAATCCAGCATTACAGAAGACACTGGAAGGGAAAATACAACCCAAGAAAATTAGCTTCTGTCAAGAAAACACAGGAAATAATTAACCTTACTACAGCAAAACAAAAAGCAACCAAGCACACAACCTTATGAACACAGCCAACACCAAAATCAAAGGCTCTAACAGCCACTGGTCATTAATCTCTCTCAACATCAATGGACTCAACTCTCCAGTAAAAAGACACAGATTAACAGAATGGATACGTAAACAAAACCCAGCAATCTGTTGCATACAAGAAACACACCTAAGACACAAACATAGACATTACCTGAGGGTAAAAGGTTGGAAGACGACTTTCCAAGCAAATGGACCCAAGAAACAAGCAGGAGTAGCCATTCTAATATCTGATAAAATAGACTTTCAACCAAAATTAATAAAAAGAGATGAGAAAGGACACTTCATACTCATCAAGGGAAAATTCCACCAGGAAGACATCACAATCCTGAACATCTATGCCCCAAATACAAGAGCACCCACATTTGTAAAAGAAATATTGATAAAATTTAAACCACATATAGATCCCCACACATTAATAGTGGGAGACTTCAACACCCCACTCTCAACAAAGGACAGGTCAACAAAACAGAAATTAAACAAAAAAACAATATCTCTGACAGAGGTCATGAATCAAATGGACCTAACAGACATCTACCGAACTTTACACCCAAACACAAAAGAATTTACCTTCTTCTCAGCACCTCATGGAACCTTCTCCAAAATAGATCATATAGTTGGTCACAAAGCAATCCTCAACAGATACAAGAAGACTGAAATAATCCCTTGTATCCTGTCTGATCACCATGGAATAAAGCTGCACTTCAAAAACAATAGAAATAGCAAAAAGCCTACACACTCATGGAAACTGAACAACTTGTTACTAAATGACAGCTGGGTCAGGGAAGAAATAAAGAAAGAAATTAAAGCCTTTCTAGAACTCAATGAAAATGAAGACACAACGTACCCTAACTTGTGGGACACAATGAAAGCAGTGCTAAGAGGAAAGTTCACAGCACTAAGTGCCTTCAAGAAGAAATTCGAGACAGCTCATTCAAGCAACTTAAAGGCCCACTTAAAAACCCTAGAAAAAGAAGAAGCAGACACACCAAAAAGGAGTAGACGACTGGAAATAATCAAACTCAGGGCTGAAATCAATCAATTAGAAACAAATGAAACAATTCAAAGAATCAATGAAACCAAGAGCTGGTTCTTTGAGAAAATCAACAAGATCGACAAACCCTTAGCCAAGCTAACTAAAAGGCAGAGAGACACCACCCAAATCAACAAAATCAGAAATGAAAGGGGGGACATAACTACAGACACTGAGGAAATCCAAACAATCATTGGGACTTACTTCAAAAGTCTATATGCCACAAAATTTGAAAATCTAAATGAAATGGACAATTTTCTTGATCGATTTGACTCACCAAAGCTGAATCAGGACCAGGTAAATCAATTAAATAGTCCTATATCCCCCAAAGAAATAGAAGCAGTCATCAAAAGTCTCCCATCCAAAAAAAGCCCAGGACCAGATGGCTTCAGCGCAGAATTCTACCAGACCTTCAAAGAAGAGCTAACTCCAATTCTCTTCAAACTATTCCACAAAATAGAAACAGAAGGAACATTACCAAACTCATTCTATGAAGCCACAATCACCTTGGTACCTAAACCTCACAAAGAC
>NW_026587759.1:9697285-9900317 GCF_907164565.1 Psammomys obesus
GATCGACAAACCCTTAGCCAAGCTAACTAAAAGGCAGAGAGACACCACCCAAATCAACAAAATCAGAAATGAAAGGGGGGACATAACTACAGACACTGAGGAAATCCAAACAATCATTGGGACTTACTTCAAAAGTCTATATGCCACAAAATTTGAAAATCTAAATGAAATGGACAATTCTCTTGATCGATTTGACTCACCAAAGCTGAATCAGGACCAGGTAAATCAATTAAATAGTCCTATATCCCCCAAAGAAATAGAAGCAGTCATCAAAAGTCTCCCATCCAAAAAAAGCCCAGGACCAGATGGCTTCAGCGCAGAATTCTACCAGACCTTCAAAGAAGAGCTAACTCCAATTCTCTTCAAACTATTCCACAAAATAGAAACAGAAGGAACATTACCAAACTCATTCTATGAAGCCACAATCACCTTGGTACCTAAACCTCACAAAGACCCAACAAAGAAAGAGAATTTCAGGCCAATCTCCCTTATGAACATTGATGCAAAAATACTTAACAAAATACTTGCAAACCGGATCCAAGAACACATCAAAGATATTATCCACTATGACCAAGTAGGCTTCATCCCAGGTATGCAGGGATGATTCAATATACGGAAATCCATCAATGTGATCCACCATATTAACAAACTGAAAGAAAAAAACCACATGATAATCTCCCTAGATGCTGAAAAAGCATTTGACAAAATCCAACATCCATTCATGTTTAAAGTACTGGAGAGATCAGGGATACAAGGCACATATCTAAACATAGTAAAGGCGATATACAGCAAGCCTATAGCCAACATCAAACTGAACGGAGAGAACTTAAAGCAATCCCACTGAAATCAGGGACAAGACAAGGCTGCCCACTGTCTCCATATCTCTTCAACATAGTGCTGGAAGTCCTTGCTAGAGCAATAAGACAGTCAAAGGAGATACAGATGGGAAAGGAAGAAGTCAAATTATCACTATTTGCAGATGATATGATAGTATATATGAGTGACCCCAAAAACTCTACCAGGGAACTCCTACAGCTGATAAACACCTTCAGCAAAGTGGCCGGATACAAAATTAACTCAAAAAAATCAGTAGCACTCCTGTATACAAAAGACAAAAGGGCTGAGAAAGAAATTAGAGAAACAACACCATTCACAATAGCCACAAATGACATAAAGTACCTTGGTGTAACCCTAACCAAGCAAGTCAAAGACTTGTATGAAAAAAATTTCAAGTCTCTGAAGAAAGAATTAGTGGAAGATATGAGAAGATGGAAAGATCTCCCATGCTCATGGCTTGGCAGGATTAACATAGTAAAAATGGCCATCTTACCAAAAGCAATCTACAGATTTAATGCAATTCCCATCAAATTGCCAACACAATTCTTTACAGACCTGGAAAGAAAAATTCTCAACTTCGTATGGAATAACAAGAAACCCAGAATTGCTAAAACAATCCTCTACAATAAAAGATCTTCTGGAGGTATCTCCATCCCTGATCTCAAGCTGTACTATAGAGCAACAGTTATAAAAACTGCATGGTACTGGCACAGAAACAGAATGGTGGATCAATGGAATCGAACAGAAGACCCAGAAATAAACCCACACACTTACGGACACCTGATTTTTGACAAAGATGCCAAAACCATACAATGGAAAAAAGATAGCATCTTCAACAAATGGTGCTGGTCCAACTGGATGTCTACATGTAGAAAAATGCAAATAGATCCATACTTATCACCCTGCACAAAACTGAAGTCCAAGTGGCTCAAAGTCCTCAATATAAAACCAGACACATTAAATCGGCTAGAAAAAAAAGTGGGGAATACCCCAGAACTCATTGGTACAGGAGAAAACTTCCTGAACAGAACACCAACAGCACAGGCTCTAAGAGCAACAATCAATAAATGGGACCTCATGAAATTGAAAAGCTTCTGTAAAGCAAAGGACACCGTTATCAAAACAAAGCGACTGCCTACAGATTGGGAAAGAATCATCACCAACCCTTTATCTGACAGAGGACTCATATCCAATATATATAAAGAACTAAACAAGCTGAAAAGCAACAAACCAAGTAATCCACTTAAAAAATGGGAAACAGAGCTAAAGCGAGAATTCTCTCCAGAGGAATATCGAATGGCAGAGAAGCACTTACAGAAATGCTCAACCTCATTAGCCATTAGGGAAATGCAAATCAAAACAACCCTGAGATTTCACCTTACACCCATGAGAATGGCCAAGATGAAAATCTCAAGGGACAACACATGCTGGAGAGGTTGTGGAGAAAGGGGAACCCTTCTCCACTGCTGGTGGGAATGTAAACTGGTACAACCACTCTGTAAATCAATCTGGCGCTTTCTCAGACAACTAGGAATAGCACTTCCTCAAGATCCAGCCATACCACTCCTAGGCATATACCCAAAAGAGGCACAAGTACACAAAAAGGACATTTGCTCAACCATGTTTGTAGCAGCTTTATTTGTAATAGCCAGAAGCTGGAAACAACCCAGATGCCCCTCAACTGAAGAATGGATGCAGAAACTGTGGTACATCTATACAATGGAGTATTACTCAGCAATGAAAAATAAGGAAATCATGAAATTTGCAGGTAAATGGTGGGACCTGGAAAGGATCACCCTGAGTGAGTTGTCCCAGAAGCAAAAAGACACTCACGGTATATACTCACTCATATAAACATACAATATAGAATAAACCCACTAAAATCTGTACATCTAAACAAACTAAGCAAAAGAGAGGACCCTAACTAAAATGTTCAATCCCCATCCTGAAAGGCAAAGAGGATGGACATCAGAAGAAAACGAAAATAGGAAACAACCTCGGAACCCGCTACAGAGGGCCTCTGAAAGCCAGAAGAAAACAGGAAACAACCTTGAAACATGCCACAGAGGGCCTCTGAAAGCTTCTGCAGTATAGACTGTCAAAGCAGATGCTGAGCCTGATGGCCAACTGATGGGCAGAGTGAATGGAATTTTATGTAAGAAGTTGGAAATAGTAAGAGCTGGAGGGGACGGGAACTCCACAAGGAGAGCAACAGAACAAGATAATTTGAACACAGGGAACTTCCCAGAGACTCATACTCCAACCAAGGACTATTCGTGGAGATGACCTGGAACCCCTGCACAGGTGTAGCCCATGGCAGTTCAGTGTCCAAGTGGGTTACATAGTAATGGGAAGAGGGACTGCCTCTGACATAATCTGATTGGCCTGCTCGTTGATCACTTCCCCCTGAGGGGGGAGCAGCCTTACCAGGCCACAGTAGAGGACAATGCAGCCACTTTTGATGAGAACTAATTAGACTAAAATCAGAAAGAAGAGGAGAACCTCCCCTATCAGTGGACTTGGGGAGTGGCATGCATGCAGAAAGGGGAGGGAGGGTGGGATCGGCAGGGGAGGAGGGAGGGGCTTGTGGGGGGATACAAAATGAATAAAGTGTAATTAATAAAAAAAAAAGACACTGTCAATAGAACAAAATGGCAGACCATAGACTGGGAAAAGATCTTTACCAACCCTGTATCAGACAGAGGGATCATATTTAAAATACAAAGAACTTTTTTCCCATTTTTTTTAATTTTAGTTACAGTTTGTTAACTTTGTATCCCACTCTCTCTTTTCATCCCAATCCCACCCTTCCTCCCTCATCTCCTCCCTGCCCCTTTCTAACTCTACTTATACAGGAGGACCTCCTCCCCTTTCATCTGATACTGGTTTATCAGGTATCTTCAGGACTGGCTGCAAAGTCCTCCTATGTGGCCTAGCAGGGCTGCTTTTTCCTTGGCGTGGGGGGAGGTCAAAGAGCCCACCATTGAGTTCATGCATGGTATATACTCCCTTATATAGACCTATAAGATAGGATAAACGTACTGAAATCTATACACCTAAAGAAGATAAACAAGAAAGAGGACCCTGGGTAAGATGATCAATCCTCACTTAGACAAATGGGATGGACATTGGATATAGGAGCATACAAGTAAAAGGACAGGAGCCTACCACAGAGGGCCTCTGAAAGACTCTACCTAGCAGCGTATCAAATCAGATATTAAGACTCATAACCAAACCTTCGGCAGACTACAGGGAGTCATAAAAAAAGGGGGAGTTGATATGACCTGGAGAGGACAGGAGCTCCACAAGGACCAAATACATCTGAGCACAGGGGTCTTCTATGAGACTGTTTCTCCAAACAAGGACCATGTATGAACCTCTGCTTGGATGGTAGCTCAGTATCCCAGTGGGTACCCTAATAAGGGTAAAAGGGACTGTTTCTGACAAGAACTTAAGAACTTAAACACCAACAAATTAAATAATCCAATTAAAAAATGGGGTACAGAGCTAAACTGAGAATTCATAAGAGAAGAGTATTGAATGGCTGAGAAGTACTTAAAGAAATGCTCAATATCCTTAGTCATCAGGGAAATGCAAATCAAATGACTCCAAGATTCCATCTTACACAGAATGGCTAAGATCAAAAACTCAAGTGACAATACATACTGGAGAGGATGTGGGGAAAGAGGACCACTCTTCCATTGCTGGTGGGAATGCAAACTTGTACAACTTCTCTGTAAATCAATCTGGTGTTTTCTCAGAAAATTGGGAAGAGTTCTACCTCAAGAGCCACTATACTGCTCCTGGGCATGTACCCAAAAGATGCTCCACATACAACAGGACATTTGCTCAACTATGCTCATAGTAGCTTTATTTATAATAACCAGCAACTAGAAAAAACTAGATGTCTCTCAGTTGAATAATGGATACAGAAATTGTGGTACATTTACACAATGGAATACTACTCAGGTATTAAAAACAAAGAAATCATGACATTTACAGGCAAATGGATGGAACTAGAAGAGATCATCCTAAGTGAGATAACTCAGACCCATAAAGACTCACATGGTAAGTACTCACTTATAAGTGGATATTAGACCTATATAGTACAGGATAACCATACTACAACCTACAGACCCAAAGAAGCTAAGTAACAAAGAGAGCCTAAGGGAGAATGCCTGAATGTCACCCAGAAGTGGAAATAGAATAGAGAACAGAAGTAGATGATGAGAGGGAACTGGGCAGGAGATGGAATGGAGAGGGAAACAGAGGTAGGGATCAGATGTGGGGAGAATGCAGGTAGGAAGTGAGAGGGCTGGGAACAAGAAGGGAAACTGGGGATGGACATCTCTTGGCCAAGCTGGAGGCCTGCTACAGGGTAGGCTCCTGGGAGGACATGGTTTGCTTCTAGTTGAGACTCCTAACAGTGGTAGACATGAAGACTGAAGTGAACACCTCCTAGTCAGGTAGGACTAGCGGAAAGAGGGGATCAATAACCCACTGACAAAACCTGTGACCAAAAATTACCCTGCCTACAAGAAGTGTAGGGATAACAAGGGAACAAATGTAAAGAAAAAGTCAAACAATAATTGGCCAATCTGAGACCCACCCAACAGTAGAGAGCCAGCCCCTGACACTAATTATGATACTCTCTTATGCTTGCAGACAAGAGCCTAACTTGACTGTCCTCTGGGAGGCTCCAACCAACAGCAGATCAAGACGGATGCTGAAACCTGCAGCCAAGCATGGGGCAGAACTCTGGGGGTCCTGTGGAAGTGTTAGAGAAAAGAAGGAAGGCCCTAGAGAGGACAGGAACCTCACAAGAAGACCAACAGAGACAACTAACCCAGTTCCGTGGAGGCTTTCAGAGACTGAGACATCAACTAAGGAGCATGCATGATTTGACCTAGGGTGCCTGCACACATGTAGCTGATGGATTGCTTCGTCTTCATATGGGGCTCCTGATGAGTGGAGGAGGTGCTGTTTTTAACATGGACCCTATTGCCGGCTTTTGGATAACTCCCTGAGCTGCCTTGCCTGGCCTCAGGGGATGAAGTTATGCACAGTGCTGATGTGACCTGATGTGCTGGAGAATATTGGTATGGGGGGGGCCTCTCTTTTTCTGGGGTGAAAGGGAGAAGGGAAGGGAGAAAGGAGAAGGGAGACATGGAAGAGAGCAGGGAAGGTGCACTCTTGGGACTTAAAATAAATTTTAAAAGAAAATAAAAGTTAATTTAAAAAAGTTGACAAGAAGGATCACTTCAGAACGTGAAGTGAAATGTTAAGCTAAGTTGCTTTTTGAAGACATCAGTGTGCTGTTAGAGATCCTTGTCCACTATTTATTGTGTAACTGTGTGTTTATGAAGCAGTTCTGCCTCATTTCATTACACAAGAGGGCATACTGCACTTGTGCCATTTCTGTTCACAAAGAATAAACTATCACTAGTACAAGTCTATCATTCTACGGACGCTGTGTTAGACATAGTGGGTACAGTTTAGTGTCATTGCCAGTAAAACAGTAACACTATCAACTATTTTTAAAGTGCTTTAGGGCCTTCAGAGGAAAGGTATTACTGGATGTAGGTATAAAGTTAAAAAGAAAACTCAGGATGAATGATGCTTATATGGTGATAGCTTGATAATGTGTTCCAGAGGGACAGGTGAACTGCAGTGTATGAGAAAAATGAATGCTGCTACTTAATGGCACAGGCTCTCCAAGTTTAATCACTTTAAAGAGTGGTTCTCCTTTTTAGCAGTGCTGAAAACAAAGGTATAGTGGCTCTCCAAACAAAAAAAATAATGGCTCCCAGCATGATTTTTTATGGCCCTGCAGGTACTTTCCTCTTATTTGACATTCAATCATCCCTGAAGGTCTATATTGTCATGAATCACTTGTAGAAGCCTACCCTTATGCCTTGCTCAGAAAATAACTTCTCTTAATTGTCACAGCACTTTAGGCTAGTGTTCAAAACTTTGTCAACATGCATTGTTATTGAGCTACTATGTGCAGAGTAGCAGAAAGAAGTCTAAGAGTTTTATTATTGTTATTGAGCTACCATGTGCAGAGTAGCAGAAAGAAGTCTAAGAGTTTTAGGGCACTGGTTTTCACCTCATTGTGTGATCTCAGTTTGTGTTGTGTTATTTTTGAAATAGGAGTTCACATATCCCAGGATGGTCTTGAACTGTTACATATCTGAGGCTAGCCTTGAATTCCTGTTCCTCCTGTCTCTCACACCTGAGCTCTGGGATCTGAGGGAGGCATATGTTACCATGCCTGGCTTTCTATATTAGATTCAACTTTTTCAAGTTTTACAAATTGCTTTTTAGTACCTTTTACCTTGAAATAAAATGAATCTCAATTTCCTCCATCCTGTTTTTTTTTTTTAAATTTTATTACAGCATACTCATTTAATTTTAACCACTTTAAAATCAAGAATATTATTCCAATCATTGTTGATTTCTTCTTTGCACTTAGTAGAAATGCCTAATTGTAGAAATTCAAAATAATTCCAGGATGAATACAAGAATACAAAAGCGACTACCTTGGGTTCCCACCAAAAGATGCTTCTTGGTGTGGAGCAGATTCTCTGTCTAAAGTTTTGTGTTATGTTTCCAAATGTAGCTCATGTTTCATCAGAGAATCAGGGCTTTACATCTCAATGGAACTTCAGTGCAGACATCAAGGGCTGAAGGTTAAACAAAATCAAAAGTATTCTTGGAAAGAACAGAGGCAGATTTTGAGGTTTCCCTCTCCCCACTTTTCACGAGGGCCCAGGGGATGCTTTCAGAAGCAGAATGCGATGTAGTGTTGGTTCCCAGAAGTCTACTCTCCAGTGAAGGCAGCCTTTCCGAGAGTGCTTCCTCCCATGCTGGGCCACACTGAATGACCATTATTAACCCCACCAATTCATTTCCCAGTGGCATCAATCATTTGGGTCATACAATGCCTGACTGTAAATTATGACATTATCTCTGAGTAGGAAGATGATAATAATAATAATCATAAGAAAAAGTTCCCTGCATGGCCCTGGCTGGCTGAGGACCTTAGCATGATCTGTCACATTTGTTCTCAACATGAAAGGCTTTGCTGTTCCCTTGCAGGCCCATACATCACTGGACCTGTCATGGGTTTCTGTAGGACCAGTTGACATAGCTCAGGGCAGCAGCTGCAGAATGGCTTTGGGGAGCCTGACTCAAGAAAGAGTTGCTGGGGTACAGGGACCACAAGCATTCTGCCAGAGACTGACATCCTGTTGTGCTGTCCTGCCCCTGCCCTCAGTAAGTCACCATGAGGAGTAAACTGCTGTCACTGAGATGAAAGGCCCCCTTCCTCTGATCTCTCCACTACAAAATTACTTCAGTGCCACACTGTATTTTATGTCAATACCTATTTTATTTTTCAAAATTGAAAAAGATATAAGTACATTGTTCCCTGAATTCCTGATATTCTGGGTAACCTAGCAACTGAGTATGCCACATAGCACACAACAGAACATTATCATGCATTCTGTTCAACTAACAAGCAAGCAGCACAGAGTTCCCTTCCAGATGATTTAGGCTAAATTAACAGTTAATAGTTGCTATTAATATTAAAAATAATAATAACCTCCCTTTTTCATTTCTTACAGCTAGATTTGTAGGGAATAATGCTTGGTTTTTATTGTGCATGTGGGAGAGTGTTTTCATTGAGCCTACATCTTGCAAGTGATTTGCATGGGATTTAGGTAGCCTGCAGCATGCTGCAGAGTGATAATCACATGAAACAGGAGAATACATTCAGGACATTTGGAAACCATGCAAAATTTTCAAGTTCAAAATTGACTCACGCTTTCCACCCCTGTGAAGATGCTGTCAATAAGGAATTTAAGTGCATGGCTCAGGCTGTTTAGCTAGGCTATCACTGTTCCTTGTCTTCTAAGAAGCCTTCCAGCCAGCCCTCTGGCCAGTAGCATTATGGCAAGAATGTAGTCAGAACAAGATCCAGGGTCAGGGAGAAGTTCAAGGATGTCTGACCTGAAAAAAAAAAAAAAAAACAAAACATGAATAAAGTCATGACAGAGAGCAAGAGCCCACTAAAGAGTGGCAGAGGTTACAGGGAGCAGAAGAGAGAGCAAAATAGAAGCTGGACAGAACAAAGGAGCAAGGCAAGGATTGCTCTGCAAGCAAGGAGAAAGAGTATCAAGCATACACATCTATGAAGCAGGAGGTGCATGGGCTGTTGCAGGCACTAGATAGGAGACTCAGGAGTTGGTAGACCAACCTCTGCAATAGCATTTTATAAGCCTATTTGTTTTTTACTTTAGCTTTCCTTTGAAGTTGGTCCACCTATTTCTGTTTTGTGATAGTGTCTCTTAGATCTCTCTCTTTCACACACACACACACACACACACACACACACACACACACACACACACACACACACACCACAAACATTTCCATAAATGGAGCCTTGTGTATAACTCACCATTCACTCTTTCTTCTTCTCCTGCCTTGAAAAGCAATCCATTTAATTTGGTTGTTCCTTCCGTGAACCACCAGAACTTTAAAAAGCCTTTGTGAGTTTCTCAGAACTCAGACCTCAGAAAGAAGCCTTGATAAGCCCTGCTGTTTCTGTCTTTAACAGTCACCTCGATGTGAAGAACTAAGGCCCTTTCATTTTGAGTACATACTGCTGCTTAATAATCTGAGTGAATTAGGCATTTTCGTCTTCAGGTTATAGCTGTTGCAAATAACGTTTCTTTGAAATCATGAAGAAAACATCCTAATACTTTCTAACACACTGAACTACCTGTTATATGAGAACTGTGCTCAGTGTCTCATATAGATTAGATTAACTTCATTCACAAATGTCAATATAAAACTGGCTCTTTAAATACAGTGGTTTCTTTTTTAAACAAATTAAAAAAAAAACGATTTTAAAAACACATTCTGCTTAGCAAGAGGCTTTGGAATTTTACCCATTTAGAATGTCAATTGCTGTGATGGTCAGAATCAGCTCTCTACTTAGCTGATTTCTGCGTGTTCACAGTTTATGCTGATTAAGTAGCAAACCATTTGGTTGCACTCCTTGCCACCAGGGAACTGACAGGATACTAAATATCATTGCAGTGCAGCAAAGCATGGAGATGCTCACAGCGCGGCAGAGCTGAAAACATGAACACAATGCCTGAGCTGCCTGCCTGGTGAACAGAACCAAGAATTAACAGTAATCTGAAATTTTCTCTCTATTTGGATTTTCTAGATTTAAAACAACAACAGCAGCATTTCAGAAAACAAGGTCTTGCTAGCATTTTTTAAAGTGAAAAATAGAAGAATCAGTTGGTTTAGAATGGCCATATTAATGTATTTGTGTCCAAATACTTGTAAGAGCCAGACCACCCACAAGGAATGTGTTCTTATCAAAGCCAGAGCAGAGTGACCTGTGCATCAGAGGGTTTCTGTTGCTGAGGTGATGAAATGGGAGGCTTGAAGAAGGCTGCTGGGGCAGTGGCACAGAAAGGATGTTCCCCAGGCCTTAAAACTTGATCTGGTAATTGTTTTAGGTATGGTCATTTATGCTCGGTAACACTTTAAGATTGTTCTGAAAGAAATTAACTTTCCTTCTCTATAAAATGCTCTCTGGAAAAACATTGGTAGAGTGGAAAACAGAGAAAAATGTCAAGAGAAAAAAAATCCTGCTGCAGATTATGAAGATAACTGAAGTGTTCATGGTTTAAGCGCATTGTAAAGAGGGAACCAGAGGCTAGCAAGGTACTGTCTGTGTCAAGATAAACTGGGGTCATACTTTCATCTGCAGACAACTCTGCATATGTGTGAAAAGAGTGAATAAAATGTAATTTACATTATAGAACATATACATTGCTAAATACAACAAAATCAAATCCTTCAGTTATATGTAGCAACTCAGGAATGTTCCTCATTCACTGAAAGTAAGATGCTATTGGCAAGTGCTACTCTGCCTAAGACTGAACCTCAGCCAGCCTATGGTACAGGAATCTCTGGCCACACTGAAGCTTTAAGTGCAGAATTTGGGGATACCTCTTATGTACATGGGTGAAGTAGGCCTAATCTTTCAGGCCTGAGTCCTGCTGCCTTCTTCCATAGATCCCTGCATTCTAGAAAGTTGTACCCTCAGGTCTTTCATTGGTGGTAAGATGGTACAGACATTGCTTAGACACTTTTAAGTTAGGTATGTGTACTTAAAAAATAGACAGGAGGATTGGGCATCATTTAACCCAAGGAAATGCAGTATTAATGTTTTTTTTTTTTTTTTATCAGTTACATTTTATTAACTCTGTATCCCAGCCGTGTCCCGATCCCTCATTCCCTCCTAGTCCCTCCCTCCCTCCCTCATCTCCACCGTGCCCCTTGCCAAGTCCACTGATAGGGGGGACCTCCTCCCCATTCATCTGATCCTGTTTATCTTCAGGACTGGCTGCAAAGCTCTCCTCTGTGGCCTAACAGGACTGCTCCTCATTAAATTGGAATAATTTAAAGTGAATACATCTTGTAGAATTCTTACTAAATAAATTAGTAATGCATACCATATAAAACTATATGATATTATAACTGTTTATAAGCCAATATAATACACTTAGTAAGCATTATAAGTCCTTCACAAATAGTACAACACACATTTTTCAGAAATAATACAATATTTAAGGAGTAATATTTTCTTTTTCTTTTTTTTTATATGAGGCTGAGTTCGAGTCCAGGGCTTTGGTGTACTAAACATGTGTTCTAATCACAGGTACAGCCATAGTCTAAGTAATATTCCTGTTTACAGATATGATTATGGATCAACTTCAAACACCCAAACAAAACAAAAGTAAGAGAAGCCACTGTGATTTCAAATTAGCTATTATTAACTATGTTGAAAAATGACTAGCAGCACAGGTCAGTTGTAGAGTACTTGTCTAGTATGGGCAGTGGGTTCTATTTTCTGCATTTAGAAAACAAATTAGAAAACAGCAATAAAACTCTTAGCGGTAATAGTAAACAATGGTTTTAATTTCGTTTCAGATGCCTCTCATGTCTCACATTTCCTCCTTTCCAGTCTACCTTTGAATCTGTCAGCATACTCTGATAAAACAAGAATGCCATTGCGATACTGCCCCATAAGCCTGAAGCTGGCCAGAATCAGGTGGGCTGCAGTAAACTGGGGCTCGCTACTCTGCAGGGGACATGCATATTGGGTATTGTGATAACTGCTTGCTCCTTCAGAACAGATAAATTTTGATTTGTTTTAGTGATCATGAATCAGCTCCTGCTGCCATGTGAATGGCATATCTGTAAACTCCAGCACAATGATTTGCCTGGATTTTGCATCAGGTGTGAAGATACATGGCAAATCAATACCAGTCTTCTGAGAGAAGCCCTTTGAGGCTGGGTTGGTTGCAAAGTTCTTGATGTAGGTTTCTAAGATCCTAGGGTGCCTAGTGAAGAGAAAGGACTTTCTTCCCTTGTTGCTGAATAATTCAGTGTTCTTTTTAATTAATTCTTTTAATTTTTTATATTAATTATATTTTATTCACTTTGTATCCCAGCTGTAGGCCCCTGCCTTATTCCCTCCCAATCGCACCCTTCCTTCTTCCCCCCCCCCTCCCTCTTCTCTTCCCATGCTCCTCTCCAAGTCCACTGATAGGGCAGGTCCTCCTCCTCTTCAGCAGAGCTCTTATTTCTCTCTACCCATGCACTGGACATCAACAGCTTGCTAGAGAAGATTTAAAACTTTTTCCCATTAAAAAGAAAGATTGTGAAATGCTTTTTTTCATATCAGAACAGAGTAGTTGAACGACATAGTTGAAATTATAGTGCACTGAACAACTTAAAATATATGTAGAAAAATTCTGTAGAAAATTAGGAAAAATTAAAGAAATGTGTTAAATATTAAAGAAATGCATTAAATATGTTTTAAAAATAATACTCACCTTGAAATAAAACCATAGCCACATTTTCATGTGTTTTTGACTTATAATTACAATATTGACAACGATGAAGTAATTGGCTGATACTGAGAATTAATTCACACCTTTTTCATATTTTTTTTTTAAAGAGCATCCAACAGCACAGGGACATTGGCACAGGACAGAGGGCACAATTCACATTGGGAGAGTAGTTCTGGCCTGGTTTTATATTAAGCAGCTTGAATTTTGTGTCCAGTGTGTACATGCCTGTGTGTGATGGTTATATCCCCTATTAAGAGATGGTTGTTAGTATGTAAAAGTGTATGCATTTAAAAAACAATTTATAGTACATTAGGACATACTTATTTATAACCCTTGGCTATCAATTGATTTTCCCCAGGAAATACCAAGACAATCTTAGTTTTATTTTAAAGTGGCTTTACTTAAAATAATGTTAATGACAAAAACAAACAAAAAGAAAACAACAGCAATAAGAAACAACCAAGGTCACTCACAGCCAGATACACAAGATCATTAACTCAACTTGCTAATGTCACAGATTTCAGAGAACTGAGTTAACCTGCTAATTTCAAAGCGACATTGTGCTTGGGTCAACCCACTATAGGGATATTTCTTGAACATAAGACAATGTCACACACAGGCTAACTGGGTTAACTGTGGCCACATGTAGGTTTCTTTTTGGATGACAAGACACTGTCTAAAAATTGATCCACACACCGTCGGGGGACTAATTCTGAGCTTCCGTTAGGCTTCATGCTCATCCTGTGACAGACTGCAGCTATCTATAAACTCTAGGTCACACTTGCCGGGCTGGTAGAGAGTGTGGGAACAGGCACAGAGCTGGGTCAGAGGGCACAGAGCCGGTGTTGCTACATGCGTGTCTCGCCTTTGTGCTGGCCCTGGCTTCGTCTTACTTTATGCAGATTTCACTTCTGCAAGGTCCAGATTGTGCCATATGGGATTCCTGTGTATGACTAGCGAGGCCACATGCCTGTGAGAACTATTCTAATGAAGGACTAACCAAGGCACTGTGGCCCGGGCAGTTGTTTTTCCCAGGGGATGGTCACACACAGAGAGAATTTTTGTAAGGGGGGCTCAGGGGTGATGTCTGGGGCCAAAGACATTCTCAGTGTCTGGGAAAAGAGTTGTGTGTCTGGTTCTTTAGAGAGCATATATGGAAATGGGGAAATTTAGGGTAGAACTTTCTGAATAAAAAAATCTGTGTTGTTTCTTTTTTCCTCTCTCCTTTTCCTCCACTATAGCCTTATTTTTTGTTTTGTTTTCCTTATCTTTTTTTTTAATTACTATTTTCGGTGTGATTTTTATTACCTTTATTACTCATGATGCTTGTTTCCCTTCTACCTAACAATGCTTAATGTTAAAACCCACATTTACATTTTTGCCCTGATGGGTTCAATTTCTTTGCTCCTTCTGTTGCCTCATTATCCTATAGTCTAAAACCCCTTCTCTCTCCTTTTTTCTCTGTATTCTATAACTGAACATTTTTATTCCTCCATTTATATACTCTGCTCCCTTTTCTAGCTGCTACTGTTTTTTTAAGCTTTCTGTGTGTGTCATATGGTTTCATTTAACTATTTTTGATAGTTTTATAGTTTTATAGTTACTAAAAATACAGTTCTTTCTATCTTTTTTTTTTTTTTTTTTTTTTACTTCTTATCCTGTTTGTAAAATGTTTCTTTTTTTCAATTACCATTTGACTCTCAGGAGTAATTCTTCCTACCTTGTTTAAGAAAGAACCCATATCTAAACATCAGTCTCCTCTCCCCCAATTTTTATATCACATCACTTTTTTTCTAGTTGATGTGAAGCCTTCACGGATCACAGGTTTTATTTTGCTTTTTTGCCACTGCTCATTGTTGAGTGTGCTGTGTCCTGGCTTTTCAGAGCAAATGTTTGAGTCCTGCTTGTATAAGACCATGGTCAGAGGCCTCCTCTGACTCTTAGATCACCTTAGCTGCCTTTTAAAAATCACTGATTTATTGAAATACGTCTTCAATCTGCTCTGTGCCACTTCACTTGTACATTTGACTACCTTGATTGCATACTTGTTCCTTTGAAATAACCTTTCTCTAGACCGGGTGGTTCACTTAGAGCATTTACTGGGATGTCCAGGCCCACCTGCCTAGTGCACGTGTGCACCGTGGTCACCTTTCTCTGTGACTTGTCTGTAGAAAAAGCAAGAGAGGAGATGGACATGTTCTTCTCCAGCTTACAGCTCATTGCAGTGTGAATGGCTCTTTTCCTCACATAGTTAGTATGTGTCTATTAATGCTAAGGAGACTACTGCTTTTCTGCAAGTACCTAAGTGGTGTTTATCTGATATCTTATAATAACAAACTCATTTAATATCATATAATATCATATGATATATAATAGCAAATACAGGACTGATATACAGTCTTGTATTAAAATATAAACACTACTGGGAAGAAAATATTCACTCACTGATGCCACTTAAAGACTTTTCTTCTAACAGATTCAGTTTAGGAAACTAGAGTAAAATTTCACAAAGAAAAATTAGAAAATGGGGGAAGTTTAGTAACACTGAGGATACAATAAATTTGTATTTTCTTATTTGTTTCCTGAGCGAAAGGGTAATTATTTATTAGAGAATTAAATATTTTCTTATTGTTCACTGTTCCTAAAGCTCTTGGCTGATGGAGAATAAGAATATTTTTGTTTTTTATTATTTGGCAATATTAAGGATGGTACGGACTTGCTTGTGCTAGTAAAGTACTTTATTAATCTACATTGCAAGCTCCAAAAGAGTTTTAAGAATTCCAAAAAATTATCCAAGTTTGATAAATACTTCCAGTTCTCTAACTATTCAGGTGGCAGAGATAAAGGAGGAATTAAAAATGGAATGCTGCTGCAGGGGTGGTTCAATATATGGAAATCCATCAATGTGACCCACCATATAAACAAACCTAAGGGGAAAAAAAAACCCATAATCATCTCCTTAGATGCTGAAAAAGCATTTGAAAAAAATCCAACATCCATTCATGTTTAAAGTCTTGGAGAGATCAGGGATACAAGGCACATACCTAAATATAGTAAAGGCGATATGCAGCAAGCTTATTATAGCCAATATCTAATTCAATGGAGAGAAACTTAAATCGATCCCACTGAAGTTAGGGACAAAGCAAGGCTGCCTACTCTCTCCATATCTCTTCAAAATAGGTTTTGAAGTCCTTGCTAGAGCAATAAGACAATTAAAGGAGATTGGGGGACACAGATTGGAAAGAAAGAAGTACAAGTATCACTATTTGCAGATGATATGACAGTATAACTGAGTGACTCCAAAAATTCTACCAGGGAACTCCTACAGCTGGTAAACACCTTCAGCAAAGTGGCCAGATACAAAATTAACTAAAAAAAAAAAAAAAAAAATCAGAAGCCCTCCTGTATACAAAAGATGAAAGAGCTGAGAAAGAAATTAGGGAACAAACACCCTTCACAATAGCCACCAATAACATAAAGTACCTTGGCGTAACCCTAACCAAGCAAGTCAAAGACTTGTATGAAAAAAATTTTCAGTCTCTGAAGAAAGAATTAGAAGAAGATATCAGAAGATGGAAAGATCTCCCATGCTCAGGGTGTGGCAGGATTAACATAGTAGAGATGGCCATCTTACCAAAAGCAATCTACAGATTCAATGCAATTCCCATCAAATTACCAACACAATTCTTTACAGACCTGGAAAGAAAAATTCTCACCTTCATATGGAATAACAAAAAACCCACATTGGCTAAAACAATCCTCTATAATAAAAGATCTTCTGGAGACATCCCTGATCTCAATCTGTACTATGGAGCAACAATACTAAAAACTGTATGGTACTGGCATAGGAACTAACTGATAGATCAATGGAATCGAATAGAAGACCCTGAAATAAACCTACACACTTATGGACACCTGATTTTTGACAAAGGTGCCAAAACCATTCAATGGAAAAAAGATAGCATCTTCAACAAATGGTGCTGGTCTAACTGAATGTCTACATGTAGAAAAATGCAAATAGATCCATATTTGTTACCCTGCACAAAACTAAAGTCTAAGTGGATCAATGACTTCAATATATAACCAGACACACTAAATCGGTTAGAAGAAAAAGTCGGGAAGAGCCTTGAACTCATTGGTACAGGAGACAATTTCCTGAACAGAACAACAACAGCTCTAAGATCAACAATCAATAAATGGGACCTCAGGAAACTGAAAAGCTTCTGTAAAGCAAAGGACACTGTTGTCAGAATAAAACGACTGCTTACAGGGTGGGAAAGGATCTTCATCAACCTGATATCTGACAGAGAGCTAATAATGAGAATATATAAAGAACTCAAGAAGTTAAACAACAACAAATCAAGTAATCCAATTAAAAAATGGATTACTTGAATTAAAAACAGATAATTCTCTGTAGAGGAATATCAAATGGCAGAAAAACACTTAAAGAAATGCTCAACCTCATTAGCCGTCAGGGAAATGCAAATCAAAACAACCCTGAGATTTCACCTTACACCCATCAGAATGGCCAAGATGAAAAACTCAAGTGACAACACATGCTGAAGAGGTTGTGCAGGTAGATGATTCTTAAAAAACAACAACAACAACAACAACAACAACAAAAAACTGAGGCTCACTTTGCTTTGATCTTATAAAACAAATGCCTTCTGAAAGCCAACATTGACTCTTACAACAGTTCTCTTACAACAGTTTTTTTCTCCTTATACAGTGTTAAATAACACCATAGATTTTTAGAGTTTTCTTGGGACTGACATCTGGTATTGTTTATTACCACATTATTTGTGTCCCTGGCAAATATGCAAGAAGTCAAGCTCTTAATCAATCGTGCTTTTCAAGGAGGGAATGAGTAGGACACAGGTTATTTATGTTACTGTGAGGGCAAACCATGCTGCCCATGTTTTTCACTAATACCTCAGAAGGGAAAAAAGGGATTCCTTTTTATAAAAGGCACCAACCATGGCCCTATAGTCCTAGAACTGACAAACACATAATAAACCTACTTCTCTTGAGCAAACTCTGAATGACACAGGCTAAGGAAACATGAGCTTTCAATCTATCAGTTTCTATCTTACTTTGATAGCAATCACAAATGTTTTCCAGTACCAGATCAGGGCATAGTTATGATTCAAAAAGAGCAAGATTTTCAAACCTTGATAAACAACTTTGGATTTATGGGCCAAAATAAAAATTTCATTCCTTCTCCCAAGAGTGAAACTGTATTTAAAAAAAATGCTGCCTGGGAATTGTCTCTCTTTCCTTCACAGGAATGCAACAAACTGTAATGTTCTGTTATGTACCTCAAAAGCAGCAACCTGACCTTTTCACCTTTAAGACTCTTAATCTATAAATTTTTAAGACTTGCTGTTATCCCAATTTGTCTAAACATGAGTTTGTTAGACTGGCTGTGGGCTGGGTGTGTAATATAAGTCAAACTTCTCATCTGGTTAGTTGCTCTGGGCTGCCCTTGAGTAATGGGTTCTTCAGTTTTTATCTTGCCTCTATGAGGTCTTCATGATGTTTTCAGCTTTAAGAATTTCTCTTGCCTTGATATCTTGTGTTATTAATGGTGTCTTTGGAAAAACAGCACATTCCTGAGAAACTAAATGATATCTGACAAAAGAGTCTTAAGAAAATTCAATACTGTCATTTTATTCTTTATTATTATTGTTATTTATTACAATTTACTCACTTTGTATCCAGCTGTAGCCCCCTCCGTCATCTCCTTCCAGTTCCACCCTTCCTGTCTCTTTTCCCCTTATGTCCTTCTCCTCCCTTGCCCCTCTCTGAGTCCACTGATAGGGGAGGTCTTTCTCCCTTATTATCTGACCCTAGCCCATCAGGAATCATTGGGACTATCTCACTCCTCTTTCTCTGTAGCCTAGTAAGTCCGCCTCGCTAGGGGTCAGTGATCAAAGACCAGGCAACTAAATTCATGCCAGTGACTGTTCCTGCTCCCCTTACTAGGGAACTCTCATGGAGACTGAGCTGCCCTTGGCTACATCTGAACAGGGGTGTCTAGGTCTTCTTCATGTATGGTCCTTGTTGATTCATTGGTCAAAGAGTCACTTTTAATTATCCAATCAGATAAGGAATGACCCTGAGTTTCTGTACCATCATGAATTCAACTTCTAATTTGTAGTATGAATAACGGTGTTATCATTTCTTAAAGACTGAAATGGACTAAATAAATATATTTATTTCAAAAGTGAAGAAAAACTACAAATGTTCAGTGATTTGTAAAAAAAAAATAAAAAGTTTTTTTATTGTTTTTTAATTAATTACACTTTATTCACTTTGTATCTCCCCATAAGCCCCTCCTTCCTCCCCTCCCAATCCCACCTTCCCTCCCTCTTCTTCACACATTCTCCTCCCCAAGTCCATTGATATGGGAGGTCCTCTTCTCCTTCCTTCTGATCTTAGTCTATCAGATCCCATCAGGAGTAGCTGCATTGTCATTAAAAATAATGGCTAACATTTAATTGTAGATAATTTTTAATTTGCAGAAGTGGTCAATTGTTTTAGGTCATCAAAAGGTATTTATATATATATTTAACCACTATAGAGCTTTTTCTTACCATGAAACCAGTTTAACATGGGTTTTATGACAAAATTGTATATATTAAAAAAGTATATATTAAAGCATCATCATAGGATGATGGTTCAATGCTACCCACATTCCATCTGGGTCACTCTCCACATTCTCAGATGATGTGAGCATAAAGGATTGTTCAGCAGTATGCAGGAGGTCATTAAGGATATCTGTTGGCTCAACACAAGCTAAAATGAAATCTTGGACTTCTGTCCTATTTCCTGTTTGCAAAGTGGAAAATTATTTTTATCTCTTTTATTTAAGTATTGGAAAATCCAAACCTAACCTGTTCTTTTTTGTTTGTTTGTCTGTTTATTTTGTTTTGTTTTTTAAGACAGGGTTTCTTCAGGTAGCCCTGGCTGTCCTGGAGTCACTTTGTAGACCATGCTGGCCTCGAACTCACAGAGATCCTCCTGCCTGTGCCTCCCCGAGTGTTGGGATCACAGACATGCACCACTGTGCCTGGATTAATCTGTTCTTTTAAAAATATGAGAAAATGACCATGAAATTACTACTGGGTATAATTTCTGAGGTGTTTCCCCTAGTATTGTAGGCATTTGAGGAAAGATTACAGTCCAAGGAATCCAACAATTTACATGATATCGTTGGTGAAGAAAGAAATAAGAAGCAAATCTTCATGTCATTTGCATATCTAGATCAATGTCTTCAAATAATGTTCACTGAGATTGTAGAATGATGCAAGAAGGAAGAAAAGCTTGAAGGAAAAAAAAACGCTAGAAAAACTTATTCCACTAAGCCCAGAAAAATATTCCACTATGATGCTCATGCTTTGAGAAATACGATGCACAAAAAAATAATTCTAAAATGCCTTCAGTTTTTTGAAAATCAGCTTTCTGTGTAAATCAAATTTAAATATTTATGCTGACACTTAAACATTCTTAGAGTTCTATTATGAAGAGAGTAAATCCCAAATGGGTACTGTGAGTCAGGCTTCTCTATGATCTCTTTTCTCCATTGCTTTATTTAAGAAGGCACAGACATCACTCACTGTTCAATGACCATTAGCTTTTATTTTTCCTTTTCTTCTTTCTCTCTGTCTCCATCTCTATCTCTCCCTCTGTCTCTTTCTGTTTCTTTGTATTATCGCTTCACTGGACTGAGAGTCCCTTGAGGTCATGGAACATTATATTTCACTGAATTTTTATTTCATAGTGTGGAGCAATACTAGATGCAAACTAGGGAAGTACTAAAGTCTTTCTAGAGTATCTTCATGATTTGGAAAGAAAAGAAGCAATCTTTATAGATGTGTAAAGCATGCAGCAAGTCCTGAAGATAAACAGGATCAGTCCTGATAAAACAGGATCAGATGAATGGGGAGGAGGTCCCCCCTATCAGTGGACTTGGCAAGGGGCACGGTGGAGATGAGGGAGGGAGGGAGGGACTGGGAGGGATTGAGGGATCGGGACACGGCTGGGATACAGAGTTAATAAAATGTAACTGATAAGAAAAAAAAAAAAAGATGTGTAAAGCACTATGGTGAAAGCATACAAGCTGTTTGCAAAGTCCCAGGGAAGGCATCCTGATCCCTTAAACTTGTTTAAAAAATACCAAATTTGAAAACTGGAACTGATCAAGAAATAAACTAAATAAGCTAAATGGCAGAATTTTCTAAAATATATGGCAGGATAATTAATATATTTCTGGAAGAAACAAGTAATTTCTCTTCTGAGGTTTAATGAAGGTTTTGAAAACACATAAAAGATTAATTTCTGGGGGGATCCAAGATGGTGGCAACCAGTATACAACGTATCCGAGAAGCAGAGGATCTGAAACTCTGAAATTAGAGAGCAGAGGGGCAGCTGAAGTCAGATGTCTACAATGAGGCTTCCTGGGTGAGAGGGGACAACATATGAGCTGAAATCATTTACATCCAGGTCACCACGGACTATTCTGGGGACGGAGAGTGGTGAACATTCGATCTCCCTGAGTTTCCCCTTGTCGGGCCTCCCTCCTCCCTGACAGAGCCAGCCCACAGTACCCTTGGTTCATAGCACAGAACTCACTGCTCAGGTGACTGAGACAGCAGAGGTGGGCCTCCTAGTTCCTCAGCAGTGGTTTTCAGCTGTACCAGCCTACTGGGTTCCGGGTCCAGTACCAGCCTTCCAGATCCTGGGTCTGTGACCAGCTATATAGCCCTGCAGGGCCCCCAGCCAGTGACTGTACTTGCCACTCAGTTCCTCAGTGGCAAGCAGCTGGCAGTATGGGACACCGAGGTCCTTTAGGTCTGCTAGACACCCATGCCCACCTGACCCATTGGGCCACCCAGGTCTTTGGATCTCTGTGGAGGCTACCCAGGACTTCCCAACAGCCACTGGTACTGGCCTCCAGGTTCTGCTGCTGTTGCTGGACTTCCAGTGGACTGCTTTAACATCCTCTAAGTTCTGCAGCTGCAGCACCACTGAGCTAACTATAACCACATTTGCCCCATCAGGTCCTAATCTGGGAGTTGAGAACAGAGAGAACCCCTGTGCATTCCTATTAAACTGGGTAGAGAGTTAGTGCTCCTTCATGTGAATGCCTACAGAGCCCCGGATACAGGGTCTCTCTATGCTAGCAGTCAGACATCGATCGCTCCTACCCACACACCCACTGTGGGCATCATAGGGATTCTTGGGACAGCATCCTCAACATGGAAGCCCCTGTTCTGTGGTTCTACCAGTCGAGTCCAGGCAAACAACTCCTGGAGCCCATATAGAGCTGAATACCTCAGTGGCCTGTAGGTTTTTACCGAATTTGTGCACGCGCATTGCACCCATAACCAGCGCTAGTATCAGCAATACCTCTTAAGCGTGTACCACCCCCTGCCCCACATACCAGGCATCTACACTCTCTAGCACTCTGTCCTTTAAGGCACTCTTCCACACACATGCAAATGCTTCCTTGCCTGCATTTGTGCTTCTGCACCAGGGGAATCTTCCTTCCTTAGGTACGGTGGAAACACCAATGCACACTCTCAAACCAGTGGACCTCTCTCATCACACTGAAGAATACTCCAGACACACCAGAGAAAGATGGACCCAGTTTCAACTACAGACTACAGGAACAAATAGTGAAGGTTACAGATAAGCATATGGTCAGGGGTTGGCATAAGAACACATCCAAACAAAAATCAGGACATTATGGCTTCACCAATAACCCCCAAAATCAGTGGATACTCCAATTCATTGGAAACACAGGAAAATGATTTTAAAGCTATGCTTATCCAGTTATTAGAGGCACATAAAGAGGAAATGAACAAATTTCTCAAAGAAACAGCCATAAAAATGGAGGCTAAAAAAGAAGAAATGAACAAAGCTCTCAAAGAAATAGCCACACAAATGGAGGCACAAGTAGAGGTGCAATTAGTGGCATATAGAGAGGAAACAAACAAAAAAATAGGGACCATCATAGAAAGACAGGAATCCACATTCAAAGAAATGGTGCAAGACGTGAAAACAGAATTAAAATCAATAAAGAAAAAACAAACAGAGAAAACCCTGGAGCTGGAGAACTTAGAATAAAAATCAGGAATCACAAAGGTAAGCATCACCACAAGAATACAAGAGATGGAAGAGAGAATCTCTGGTGCTGAAGATACATTTGCAGAAATTGATACTTCTCTCAAAGAAAAAGTAAAATCAGAAAAGTTCAAAACACAAAAACCCAAGAAATCAAGGACTCCACGAAACAACAAAATCTAAGAATAATAAGAATTGATGAAAAAAGAAGATTCCAGGCAGCAAGGTCCAGAAAATATTTTTAATATTTTTTAATATTAATTAGAGTTTAATCACTTTGTATCCCAATCAAGAAAATCACAGAAGAAAAATTTTTCAACTTAAAAAGATGTCCATAAACATACAAGAGGCCTACAGATCACCAAATAGGCTAGACCAGAAAAGAAACTCATGTCACATCATAGTCACTAAATCTACAGAACAAATATATTAAAAGCAGCAAGAGAAAAATGCCAACTAACATATAAAGGTAGACCTATCAGAATCACACCAGACTTCTCAACAAAAACTATGAAAGCCAGAAGACCTGGGTAGATGTCATGCAGACTTTAAGGGATCACAGATGCCAACCCAGACTACTATACCCAGCAAAGCTTTCAAGTTACATAGATGGAGAAAACAAAACATTCAATGACAAAACTAAATTTAAACAATATCTACACAGCAACCCAACCCAACAGAAAATACTAGAACAACTCCAATCCAATGAAAACAAATACAGACAAGAAAACACAGGATACAGATAACCTCACAACAAAAATTAAAACAGTCAATGAATCACAGTAACACCACCAACTCTACAATAAAGGGAACTAACATTCATTGGTCACTATTATCTATCAACATCATTGGACTCAACTCTCCAATCAAAAGACACAGACTAACAAAATGGTTGCAGAAACAGGATCCAACATTCTGCCGCATCCGAGAAACACACCTATGCAACGAAGATAACCACTACCTCAGAGTAAAGGGCTGGAAAAAATCTTTTTTACACAAATGGACCCAGAAAACAGGCTGTTGTAGCTATCCAAATAATGAATAAAATAGACTTTCAACCAAAATTAATCAAAAAAGATGAGGAGGGTCACTTCATTCTGCTCAAAGGAAAAAATCTGCTGGAGGATGTCACAGTTCTGAACATCTGTGACCCAAATACAAGACCACCTATATTTGTAAATGAAACATAATTAAAGCTGAAATCACACATTGATCCCAACACCTTAATAGTAAGAGATTTTAACACTCTACTCTCAGCAAGGGACAGATCATCTAGATAGAAGCTAAATTGGGAAATTAAAGTACTTACAAAGGTCTTAAATCAAATGGGCTTAATAGATGTCTACAGAGCTTTTCACCCAAATTCAAAAGAGTGTACCTTCTTTTCAACACCTCAAGGAACCTTCTCCAAAATAGACCATATAATTGGTCACAAAGCAAGCCTCAACAGATACAAGAAGATTGAAATAATCCATTGCATTCTATCTAACCACCATGCACTAAAGTTGGGCCTCATCAAAAACAGAAATATCAAAAAGCTTACCCACACGTGGAAACTGAGCAACTCGCTACTCAATGACAGTTGGGTTAGAGACAATAGAAATAAAGAAATCAAAGACTTCCTAGAATTCAATGAAAATGAAGGCACAACATACCCAAACTTATGGGTCACAATGAAAGCAGTGCAAAGAGGAAAATTCATGGCATTAAGTGCCTTGAGTAACTTGATATATCTCATACAAGCAATGTAATGGCTCATCTGAAAGCCCTAGAAAAAAAAGAAGCAGACATACCCAAGAGGAGTAGACAGCTGGAAATATTCAAGCTCAGGGTTGAAATAAATCAATTAGAAACAAATAAAACAATTCAAAGAATCAATGAAACCAAGAGCTGGTTCTTTGATAAATCAACAAGATAGAAAAACTCTTCGCCAAACTAACGAAAAGGCAGAGAGAAACTATCCAAATCAGCAAAATCAGAAATAAAAAGGGGGACATCACAACAGACATTGAGGAAATCCTAACAACCATTAGGTCTTACTACAAAAGCCTATATGCCACAAAATTTGAAAATATAAATGAAATGGATAATTTTCTTCATAGATTTCATTTACCAAAATTAAATCAAGATCAGGTAAATAGATTATATAGTCCTAAATCCCCCAAAGAAATAGAAGCACTCATCAAAGTCTCCCTTCCAAAAAAAAAAAAAAAAAAAAAAAAAAGGCCAGAGCCAGATAGTTTCAGTGGAGAATTCTACCAGACCTTCAAAGAAGAGCTAACTCCAATTTTCTTCAAACTGTTCCACAAAATAGAACCTGAAGGACCGTTACCAAACTCATTTTTTGAAGCCACAGACACCTTGATACCTAAACCACACAAAGACCCAACAAAAAAGAGAATTGAGACCTATCTCTCTTATGAACATTGATGCAAAAATATTCAATAGAATACTTGCATTCTGAATCCAAGAACATGTAAAAGATATATTCTAACATGACCAAGTAGGTTCCATCCCAGATATTCAGGGGTGGTTCAATACATGGAAATCCATCAGTGTAATCCATCATATGTACAAACTGAAGGAGAAAAACTGCATGATCATCTCTTTAGATGCTGAAAAAACATTTGACAAAACCCAACACCCATTCATGTTTAAAGTCTTAGAGAGATCAGGGATACAAAGCACATACCTAAACATAGTAAAGACAGTATACAGTAAGCCTATAGCCAATATCAAACTAAATGGAGAGAAACTTAAATCAATCCCACTGAAATCAGGGACAAGGAAAGGCTGCCCACTCTCTCCATATCTCTTCAACATAGTACTTGAAGTCCTAGCCAGAGCAATAAGACAACTAAAGGAGATCAAGGGGATATAAATCAGAAAGGAAAAAGTCAAAGTATCACTATTTGTAGATAATATGATAATATGCCTGAGCGACCCCAACAATTCAACCAGAGAACTCCTTCAGCTGATAAAAACCTTCAGCAACATGGCTGGATACAAAATTAACTAAAAAAAAAAAAAAATCAGAAGCCTTCCTGTTTACAAAACCAAAAGGGCTGAGAAAGAAATTAGAGAAACAACACCCTTCACAATAGCCACAAATGACATAAAGTACCTTGTTGTGACTCTAACCAAGCAAGTGAAAGACCTGTTCGAAAAAAAACTTAAAGTCTTTGAAGAAAGAAATAGAAGAAGATATCAAAAGATGGAAAGATCTTCCAGGCTTATGGATCAGTAGGATTAACAAAGTGGAAATGGCTACCCTGTGAAAAGCAATCTACTGATTCAATGCAATTGCCATCAAAATACAGACTTTGAAAGAACAATTCTCAAATTCAGATGGAAAAACATAAAACCCAGAGTTGCCAAACGATACTGTCAAACAACAGATAGTCTGGAGGGATCTCTATTACTGATCTCAAGCTGTACTACAGAGCAATAGTAATAAAAACTGCATGGTATTGGCATAGAAACAGAATGGTGGATCAATGAAATTGAAAGAAGACCCAGAAATAAACCCACACACCAATGGATACTTGATTTTTTAAATTATTTATTAATTACACTTTATTCATTTTGTATCCCCCCATAAGCCCCTCCCTCCTCCCCTTCCAATCCCACCTTCCCTCCCCTTTCTGGATGCATGCCACTCCTCAAGTCCACTGATAGGGGAGGTTCTCCCCTCCTTTCTGATCTTAGTCTATCAGTTCTCATCAAAAGTGGCTGCATTATCCTCTACTGTGGCCTGGTAAGGCTGCTCCCCCCTCAGGGGGAGGTGAACAAAGAGCAGGCCAATCAGATTATGTCAGAGGCAGTCCTTCTTCCCATTACTAAGTAACCCACTTGGACACTGAACTGCCATGGGCTACATCTGTGCACTGGTTCTAGTTTATCTCCATGAATAGTCCTTGGTTGGAGTATGAGTCTCTGGGAAGTTCCTTGTGTTCAAATTTTCTTGTTCTGTTCCTGTCCTTGTGGAGTTCCTGTCCTCTCCAGCTCTTACTATTTCCCATTTCTTACCTAAAATTCCATTCACTCTGCCCAACAGTTGGCCATCAGGCTCAGCATCTGCTTTGACACTCTGCAGGGCAGAGGCTCTCAGAGGCCCTCTGTAAAAGGTTCCTAGGTTGTTTCCTGTTTTCTTCTTCTTCTGATGTCCATCCTCTTTGCCTTTCAGGATGGGGATTGACCATTTTAGTTAGGGTCCTCTCTCTTGCTTAGTTTCTTTAGATGCACAGATTTTAGTGGGTTTGTCCTATGTTGTATGTCTATATGAGTGAGTATATAACGTGTGTGTTTTTTTTGCTTCTGGGACAACTCACTCAGGATGATCCTTTCCAGGTCCCACCATTTACCTGCAAATTTCATGATTTCCTTATTTTTCATTGCTGAGTAATATTCCATTGTATATATGTACCACAATTTCTGCATCCATTCTTCAGTTGAGGGGCATCTGGGTTGTTTCCAGCTTCTGGCTATTACAAATAAAGCTGCTACAAACATGGTTGAGCAAATGTCCTTTTTGTGTACTTGAGCCTCTTTTGGATATATGCCTAGGAGTGGTATGGCTGGATCTTGAGGAAGCGCTATTCCTAGTTGTTTGAGAAAGCACCAGATTGATTTCCAGAGTGGTTGTACAAGTTTACATTCCCACCAGCAGTGTCTGTTAGGTCCATTTGATTCATGACCTCTGTTAGCGATATTGTTTCTTTGTTCAATTTCTGTTTAGTTGACCTGTCCTTTGTTGAGAGTGGGGTGCTGAAGTCTCCCACTATTAATGTGTGGGGATCTATGTGTGGTTTAATTTTTGTCAATGTTTCTTTCACAAATGTGGGTGCCCTTGTATTTGGGGCATAGATGTTCAGGATTGTGATGTCTTCGTGGTGGAATTTTCCCTCGATGAGTATGAAGTGTCCTTCCCCATCTCTTTTTATTAATTTTGGTTGAAAGTCTATTTTATCAGATATTAGAATGACTACTCCTGCTTGCTTCTTGCATCCATTTGCTTAGAAAGCTGTCTTCTATCCCTTTACCCTCAGGTAATATCTATCTTTGTGACTTAGGTGAGTTTCTTGTTTGCAACAGATTGCTGGGTTTTGTTTACGCATCCATTCTGTTAGTCTGTGTCTTTTTATTGGAGAATTAAGGCCATTAATATTGAGAGAGATTAATGACCAGTGGCTGTTAGATCCTTTGAATTTGATGTTGGCTGTGGTCATAAGGTTGTGTGCTTGGTTGTTTTTTGTTTTACTGTAGTGGGGTCATTTATTTCCTGTGTTTTCTTGCAAGTAGCTAGTTTTCTTGGTTGTATTTTCCCTTCTAGTGTCTTCTGTAATGCTGGATTTGTTTGTAGGTATTGTTGAAATTTTTTTTTGTCATTGAATATCTTGTTTTCTCTGTCTATGAGAACTGAGAGTTTTTCTGGGTATAGTAGCCTGGGCTGACATTTGTGTTCTCTTTGGGTCTGCATGACATCTGTCCAGGCCCTTCTGGCTTTCATAGTCTCTGTTGAAAAGGCAGGTGTGATTCTAATGGGTTTTCCATTATATGTTACTTGGCCTTTTTCTCTTGCAGCTTTTAGTATTTTTTTCTTTGTTCTGTATACTTACGGTTTTGATTATTATGGGGCGGGAGGATTTTCTTTTCTGGTCTAATTTATTGGGTGTTCTATAGGCCTCTTGTCTTCTTATTGGCCTCTCCTTTAAGTTTGGGAAATTTTCTTCAATGATTTTGTTGAAAATATTTTCTGGGCCTTGTGGCAGGGAATTTTCTTTTTCCTCTATTCCTATTATTCTTAGGGTTTGTCTTTTTATGTTGTTTTGAATTTCTTGGACGGTCTGTGTCAGGAGTTGTTTAGATTTAACATTTTCTTTGACAGTTACATCTATTTCTTCCATTGTATCTTCCACACCTGAGATTCTTTCTTCCATTTCTTCTAGCCTATTGGTTATGCTAACCTCTGTAATTCCTGCTTTCTTCACTAAGTTCTTTCTCTCCACAATTTTTTCCATTTGTGTTTTTTTTTTTTTAATTTTTCCAATTCTATCGTCAGGTCTTGATCTATTTTGTTGGTTTCCTTCACCTGTCTGACTGTATTTTCATTTTTTTTCCATCAATTTCTTCAGCTGTTTGTTTGAACAATCCACTGTTTCTTTTATTTCATTCAGTGATTTAAGCATTTCCTTTCTAAAGGCCACAAACTGTTTGGCTGCAGCTTCCTCTATTTCTTTACGTATTTCATTTGTTTCCTCTGTTATCTTCTTCATGAGCATGGAGGTTTGGTCATCTCCTTGAATTTAATTATGCTGGGGTTTCTAGGGCTATTTGCCCCTGGATAACTGGGTTCTGGAGATGCCATATTGCTCTGGCTTTTGTTGGTTGAACTTTTACGCTGTCCTCTACCCATTGGGCTATCTTAGTTGTTTGAAGTTAGTTTCTGGTTGTTCCTGGACTCTTGTAGTGGAGAGAATCCTTTTGGCAGGAAGATGGTTTTTCCTGAAGGAAGCCTTCTCAGCTTTTTGGGTATAGTCACTGGATGGCCGGTGTTTTTCAGGAGTTGCTACAGCTCACCTCAGCCATAGAGACCTGGTGGTAACTGTGATCCTGAGTAGTCAAGAGGGCTCTCCTCTCACCGGGAGAAGTCCTGGAAACAGCTGCCCTCCTTCTGGGTTTCTTGCTGTAAATTTAGTGATCAGCTGCTGTAACCTGTCTGTCCCGTGGTTTGGTCAGTTTCGTTAGGGATAACTGGTTGCCCCTTGGAGCAGTATCTGGGGGTTGATCTCAGGGTTCCTGGTCTTTTGTAGGTCTGAGGTTGGGGCTCTGTGCCCCAGAACCCAAGAGGTAATCTGTGGTGTGTGAGTACTGCTCTCCTGGTAACATCAGGCTATCTGGGGCACAGCAGTTCCCTGGGTTGGGTCAGTCTGTGGGACCTTTTCCGGGGATATACTGGGTTGCCTATTTCTGTCCCCTTTGCTTCGTTCCTTGTTCCTTGTTAGGATTTCTCCAGACAGTGATTCTAAGACTCTGGTGTCTTGGCGAATACAGTTCTGTCTGTAAGGAATAGTTGGTACAAAGCAGGCCTCTGGGCTGGCGGAGCGTGTGCCCGCCTGCTTGTCTGCGGGAGCTGGGTTCCCAATAACTCTTTGCTCTCTCCTTGGGCCCGGATCTGTGATGGCTGGGTGTACTCGCCTGTTTGTGATCTGCAGTCTGCTAGACTTTCCCCAAGCAAAGCTTAGGTGACCCCAGCAGCACGGTTTCTTCCTTCCCTATGGGGCCCTCTCCGGACAGGGGTTCTCAGTCTCTGTTGTACTGGGGCACACAGCTCGTCTGTACCAGTGAGCTGTGCGCGCAGCCGCTCAGATGACCCAAGCAGCCCGGTTTCTTCCTTCCCTGTGGGGCCCTCTCCGGACAGGGATTCTCAGTTTCTTTTGCACTGGGGCGCGCAGCTTGTCTGTACCGGTGAGCTGGGCAGGCAGCTCTCCACGTGGCTGGAGCTCAGTTGAGATGGCGGCGGGTATCCGCGGTCCGCGAGACCTTCCAGGGAAAGACTGGGTTACCCGTGATCAGACTCACAACTTTGCTTCCCCGTGGGGGTTTTCTTGTGACTGAGACTCCCAGTCTCAAGCACCCTTGTGCCCACCAATCAGCCTGGGAAAGTGATCTGGACACGCAGGCTTGAGGCTCCAGCCCGGAGACCCAACTCTCGCATTACCCGGGATTTCTTCCAGATTCTGACTGGGCAGCCGAGAGTGGATCCGACAGATTCCCACCCTGTGGGAGCCTCCCCTCACCTGGGAAACACGATCGCTGTAGTTTTAGGGCCCAGAGTTCAGTCTCCTGGTCGCTGCACGGAGAGTGCTGTCCAGCTTCTCAGACACAGTGCTCTCCCGGCGCCACCATCTTGGCTCCCCCGGAAACTTGATTTTTGACAAAGAAGCCAAAACCATACAATAATAATAAAAAAAAAGACAGTGTCTTCGACAAATGGTGCTGGTCTAACTGGATGTCTACATGTTGAAAAATGCAAATAGATCCATACTTATCAGCCTGCACAAAACTAAAGTCCAAGTGGATCAAAGACCTCAACATACAATCAGACACACTAAATTGGTTAGAAGAAAAATTGGGGAAGAGCCTAGAATTCATTGGCACAGGAGACAACTTCCTGAACAGAACACTAACAGCACAGGCTCTAAGATCAACAATCAATAAATGGGACCTCAGGAAACTGAAAAAAAAAATTCTGTAAAGCAAAAGACACTGTCCTCAGAGCAGAATGACAGCCTTCAGACTGGGAAAGGATCTTCACCAACCCTCTATCTGACAGAGGACTAATATCCAGAATTTTTATAGAATTCAAGAATTTAAAAAGCAACTATCAAGTAATCCAATTAAAAAATAGGGAACAGAGCTAAACAGAGAATTCTCAATAGAGGAACATCGATTGGCAGAGAAATACTTAAAAAAATGCTCAACATCCTTATTCATCAGGGAAATGCAAATCAAATAGACCCTGAGATTTTACCTTATACCCACCAGAATAGCTAAGTTCAAAAACTCAAGTGAGAACACAGGGTGGAGAGGATGTGGTAAAAAAGGAACCCTCCTGCATTGCTGTTGGGAATGTAAACTTGTACAACCACTTTGGAAATCAATCTGGTGCTTTCTCAGACAATTAGGAATAGTGTTACCTCAACATCCAGCTATTCCACTCCTAAGAATATATCCAAAATATGCTCAAGTAAACAACAAGGACGTTTGCTCAACCATGTTTGTAGCAGCTTTATTCATAATAGCCAGAACCTCGAATACTCCTCAACTGAGGAACGGATACAGAAATTGTGGTACATTTACACAATGGAATCCTACTCAGCAATTAAAAACAAGGCAATCATGAAATTTGCAGGCTAATGGTGGGATCTAGAAAAGATCACTATGATCTTTTCCAGAAACAGAGAGACACGCACAGTTAATACTCACTTATAAATGGATATTTGACATATAATAAAGGATAAACATACTTAAATCTGTACACCTATAGGAGCTAAAGGAGAAGGAGGATCCTGGGTAATATGATCAGTTCTCACTCAGAAAGAAAAATGTGATGGACATTGGAAGAAGGAGAAAACAGGAAACAGTACAGGAGCCTACCACAGAGGGACTCTGAAAGACTCCACCCAGCAGTATATCAAAGCAGATGCTGAGACTCTTAACCAAACATTGGACAGAGTGCATGGAATCATATGAAAGAAGGGGGAAATAGTGGGACCTGGAGAGGTCAAGAGCTCCACAAGGAGAGTGAGAGAACCAAAATATCTCAGCCCAGGGCTCTTTTCTGAGTCTGACTCTCCAATCAGGTACAATTAATGGATGAAACCTAGAACCCCTGCTCAGATATTGCCCATGGCAGCTCAGTCTCCAAGTGGGTACCCTAATAAGGGGAACAGGGACTCCCTCTGACATGAACTCAGTGGCAAGCTCTTTGATCACCTCCCCCTATGGGGGAAACAACCTTGCTAGGCCACAGAGGAGGACAATGCAGCCAGTCCTGATGAGACTTGATAAGGCAGAGTCAGATGGAAAGGGAGAAGGTCCTCACCTATCAGTTGACTTGGAGAGAGGAATGGCAGTAGATGGGGAGGGAGTGTGGGATTGGTAGGGATTGAGGGAAGGAGCTACAGCTGGGATACAAAGTGAATAACCTGTAATTAATACAAAAAGTAAAAATTTAATTTAAAATGGTTAATTTTCACACTTTTCTTCCTTCACATGTCCACTGTAACTATTAAGATTCATTTAAAATTTTTAGGAATATTATACTTTGGTATTTTTTTATGTAAAATATATTATATTACATTTGTAGGAAGAAAAGTCATTCATGAAAACAATTCAATAAAATATTTATATCTAAAATGTGCCAGTTTTAAAAGTATATTTTATAGATTGGTAACATGTTTCTAATTTATTTTAATCATTACTATAATGTTCAATAATTTTAAAGCAATTAGTATATATTATTTTACATGTTAAATTCATATTTTACATGGTCCAGTAATTAATTCTCTTAATCTATATAAAGCACAGATAACAGCCTTTTCTCCCTCTAAAGATCCCCAAGTCTATAGGTCAAGAAACCCAGCAAGATGACAATGCAGAGTCAGATGGTCACAAATTAGCAACTCATATGTAATTAGTTTAGAAGTATGAAGCATTTGTTCCTTGGGTTGTTATGTAAATTTTGTTGATTTTTAAAAATCTACTAAATAAGTACCTTTGGATAGATCTTTGTGTATCATTCTTGGTCATCTAATATGAGAAGCTTTTTATGTTTGAAGTAATATAACCTATACACTACTTTTCTTATATCATAATGCCTAAAGAAGAAGAGTTATGCTTTGGTTTTGTAAGTTCTGGAAAGACTAGGAATATAAGCCATACATCTTCAAGAAAATTTACAGCAAGCCCACAGCCAACATCTAACCAGGGAGAAAGTCAAAGCATTTCTGCTGAAATCAGGAATAAGATTAGTATGTCTACTCTATATCTATTCAATGTAGTACCTGATGTCTTAGCTAGACCAATAACACAATTGAAGGATAGCAGGGGATTTAAACAGGAAAGAAAGAGGTCAAAGTACTTATGTTTGTAGATGATAAAATTTTTTTATATAAAATATTCTAAAGAGTCCACTAGAAAACATCTATAGCTAATAAACACTTTCAGTTATCTAGCAAGATACAAAATAAATATAAACATAAAGATTAGTAGCTTCTCCTATACTAATAAGTCACTGAAAAAGAAATCAGGGACACGGCACCTTTCACAAACCCTCAAAAATATCTTGGGATAATTCTGGACAAGCAAGTGAAAAACTTGTATATTAAAATTTAAGAATTTGAATAAAGAAATTAAAGAGCATATTAAAGATGCAAAAACTTCCATTCTCATGAATTGGTAGGATTAATATAGTGAAAATGACCACTCTACCAAAAGCAGTGTGTACACTGAACACAATTCCCATCAAAATTTCAGCACAATTATCCACAGAAATTGAAAGGAGAATATCCATATTCACATGGAAACACAAAAATGTAAGTATAGCTAATACAACAATAATAATAGAACTGCTGGTAGTAGCACTACCCTAAATTTCAAGCTGTATTACAAAGCTAAAGTAATAAAAATAGCATGGCATTGAAACCCGCACGTAACTCCACACACCTATGAACACTTGATTTTTAACAAAGAAGCCAAAAGTACACACTGAGGAAAGACAGCTTCTTTAACAAACACTTCTGATAAAACTGAATAGCTGCCTGTAGAAGAATTAGAACAGATTCACATCTACCATCCTGTACAAAACTTTACTAAAAGTGGAGTCAAAGATTTCAACACAAAGCCAGATACCATGAGTCAGATATAAGACATTGTAAGCACAGGCTCTAAGACCGCTAATTAATACATGGCACCTCACAAGGATAAAAAGCTTCTGTATAGCAAAGGACATCATCATTCCAAAAAAGAAGCAGCTTACAGCATAGCAAAAGATCTTTATCAATTACATATATGATAGAGAATTAATATCTAAAATATATAAAGAATGAAAACTGAACATCAAAAAAAATTAATGACCCAATTAAAAAGTGGTGTACAGAATTAAACAAAGTTCTCAAAAGTTTGACTGAGAAAAGCAATGAAATGTTCAACATCCTTAGCCATCAAAACAGTAATTACTTTTAATTTTTTTAAATCATCTTATCACAGTCAGGATGGCCACTATTAATAAAACAACTGGCAGCAGATGCTGGTTAAGACGTGAAGAATGGTAACATTTATTGCAGGTGGAAGTGAAAAAAGTATGATAACTATGGAAATCAGTATGTTGGTTTCTCAGAAAGCTGGGACTCAATCTACTTCAAGATCCAACTATACTATTCTTAGGAGTATACTCAACAAATGACTCTACATCCTACTATGGAGATACTTGTTCATCCCTGTTTATTGCTCTATTCATAATAGTAAGAAACTAGGAACAGACTAGATGTTCATCAGTAGATGAATGAATAATGTAAGTGTGGTACATTTACACAATGGAATATTATTTGGCTGTTAAGAAAAGTGAAATGTTGAAAATTTCAGGTAAATGGATGGAATTAGAAAAAAAGTCATCCTTAGTGAGGTTACACACATCCTCAAAGACACACATTAAGTGTTTTCTATTATATGTGAATGCTAGCTTTTAAGCTTTCAACATGGATTTCAGTCTAAATAATCTTAGGGGCTAGCTTTCTAGGATGAGGCTAAGGGAGAGGAAATGCTCTGCCAAGGAAGGGGAAATAGAATATAGTGTTATAGAGGAACAAAGGGAAAGCTAAGAGGATTAAATTGGCATGGAGATTGGAAAGTAAGGTAAAGTAAGAAATAAGGGGAGGAACAATTAATATTAAAGGGCATTTGAATAATTATATTTAAACCCAGTACTGTAAAAGCTTCATATATATGTCCACATACATATATTCATATACACACAGATATATTTTAAATGAATTTAACTGGAAGTTCCAAAGTATAGTCATATACTATACAATGCCCTTACTAGACATTTAATCTCACCAGGTAAAGCCTCCAGTGCTTAGAATGGGTTATATCTTGTTGATTCATTGGCGAAAGGGGCATCCTGGAAATCCTCAAACTATGCAGACTATTGTCAATGCTATTGGATGCCCTCCACAACCTAATTTTAAAGTTCTATTGTTGAAGACACCAATTACTTATTGTTATTGAACACAGAGAAGGTGAGCTGTTACTTAACTAGAAGTTTCACTTCTACTGACTAGCATTCAGGGTGCTGGAAGATTATCTGCATGATACTAGAGTAGAAAGATAATCAATACTTCTCCATTACAAACCCTACAACTTATAACAGTGATGTGTCTGCAGGATGTACTTGTTCAACAGTGGCACAAATATTATGGGAGTAACCACCCTCTTTCTTCTTATATTATGGTCTACTCAATGAGGTGGAATTATACTTGTACTACTAAAGTGGCCAAGAACTTGAGACTATATAAGTCATAGGTCTAGGGGAAAACCTCCTACAATTATACTGCTAAATGAACATAGAAATAAAATGATTCCTAATGCATATTTCTACACCCACAGATAAGTTCCTCACTCAACCTATATCAGGAAGCTTCTTCTAGCAATAGATGGGAATTGACATGTATGTGTAGAGAGTAAGAAACTTTGGAACACTCAGTCCTAAATGGAATGTCTTTATAAACTTTCTGCAGTGCTTAAGGATCTTTGTGCAAGATGAGGTAGAAATATTTTCGGAACCAGAGAGGATGGATGGCTTCAAGGAAACAGTGTCTTTCAGACACAACAGGATGGACGCACATATGACCTTACAGAGACTGTGGCAGCATGGTCAAGACCTGCAAAAATTCAAGCAAGACAGGATCCCAGCACCGAGACAAGAAAATAGCCATGGAGTTCCTCCACTAATTAAAAAGATATCTGCAAAAGGAAAATCAATTTTCTCAATGGAGTCTCATTGGGTATATCAACCACACTCCAGGAAAGACATCATAGCAGGAGGAGTAGGACAACACAAAATAAGCTCATTAGTATTTTTGTGGAGTTTTCATTTTATTTTGCTCTGCTGTGCTTTTTTTTTTTGTCTTATTGGGTTTTCCTTGTTTGTTTTTATATTTGTTTTTGTATATTTTGTTTCTTGTTTTTTTTTTTCCTTTTTTCTTGAGAGAGAGAGAGAGAATAGAGAAAACATAAAGTTGGGTGGATAGGATCTGGGAGGGTTTGTTGGAGAGAAAAATAATGATCAAAATATATCAAAAATTTTCAAGAAAAACTTTTTAAAAATATGATCAAAATACATTGTGAAAAAATTCAATAAAACCTATCTGGAAGAGTAGAAGCCTGGAGGCATAATGACTGTTCTGTTTTTAGTCATTTGACTTTTCATTTGTTTTGCTTTTTTATTTTTCAAGAACATTTTCATGTTTCTTGTCTCCTTGCCCTCTTTCTTCAGCAAGCCATTTACCATCTGTCAGATGTCATGGTACATGTAATAATAACACCACATGATTCTATACAATGCTATAAAATATATACATGTGACAGCTAGTCATAACCATGTCAGTGATGATGATCAGATTCCATTACACAGTTTAAGTGTCCATATGACATATATATCACATCTATCTCAATACTCATCTTTGTGATTGTAATTTAAAAATATTATCACTCATTTTCAACTCTTTCTTTCAAAATAATCATTGCATGAAGAAAAAGGAAGCCAAGCAAACATATTTGATGACCTAAGAACATTCTTTTCTGTTAACCCTGTTGGTGAATGAAGAGTAGGGCATTGGAAATAAATTGTCTGTAAGCACGAAGTAATGCTCTGTTATCATATGTGGAAGAATACAAGAACAGGAATTTGAATGTCAAAGTAACATGGAACAAAAGGAAAAAAAACTGGAGTAGTAAATGGAAGGAAGATAAACCTGTTGACAATGATCATGTTGAAAAATTTTAACTGATTTTCCATGTGTATGTCCTGGTAACAGTGGAGAAGAAGGTGAAGGCATGTGTGATGAAGTTTGCTCAGGTGTCAAAATGTACACTCACATCTGCTGAACTTTTGTGTTTCAACCTGTGAAATCAAATTCCATACAGTGAGCTTTCTATCGGCATCTCCGGGTGAACTCTATTGATTCCTTTTGAATTCTTCTGTCATATTTTAAATAACTTTTACCTTTATTCATATGTTACATAAAAAATCTTCATGGCAAAATCTCACCCACTCATACAAGAAGCCCAAGATGAAGCTCAAGGGCCTCAGTCTTTTCCAGAAATTAGCTAAATGAAAGACACTTTATAATGTTACATCATCACACTGAAAATGGAAGAGATGAAATGTTTAATATTCCAAGCATGACCCACATGCACAATGTAATGCCATCTGACAGAAAAGGCTTTTGCCAAACTTTGCAAAGAGCAATAATTGAGAAGAAAACCCTATAAATAACCTCCAATAAAAATCAAATTAAAATCCTGAAGCCTCAAACTAACCAGCCACAGAAAAGCTCACTGGTTAACTAACATACTTACGTCATTCTTGTCTTATGCTAAGGAAATGACTATTTGTGAGTAAAATTGTGTCCTTCTTTTTCCTTCCACACTGCACCCTCTTAGTCAGGTATCCACAAATACCATTCTTGCCAATTTTCTCAGAGAAAAATATAGACTAATTAAAATGCTAATCTTTAGTAAATACATAAGTACTTGCATGAAAATTAAACACTTTGACTACTAATTCGTGAATTTGTGCTCAGGCATCAGGAACACTGAAACCAGTGTGAACTTCGCAATCTTGGGCTTAAAACAGCCTCGTCTGCATGTCAAACCCACTTCACAGCTGAGAGTACCTACCATTGAAATCACCCAGTGTGCCTTCTCTCAAGAGCATGCAAGGAGAAAAGAAAAGTGATGTGCACTTTGAGATGATTATTTAAAGCCTGCAGATTCATTAGGAGAGAACTTAATTGTGATCGAATCTATAATCCGTTCAGTTCATCCCATAAATAATAACAGTCTGAACTCTATTGAATCACATGGCTTCTTTTGCACAAATCTATAGAACAGAGTCCTCAAAATTGAATAGATGGAATTGAATGGACCTCGAAATTGGGAACCGGAATTTGATGGACAGCCTTTCACCTCTAGGTTATTGGTTTGTATCTGACCCAGGTGATGAAAAGTAGTTGCTCCACAATGGCTGTTTAGTAGTTTTCTGTGTAATGAGCTGTTGGCACCAGTCCATTCCTCAGTGGACAGGTGTCTGCTTGCATTCTCAAATCACCACTCCACTTGTCAGTCACATTTGAGGTCAAGGACTAAATAGGAACTGGGGCCAAAATACTTTCTCATTCTGTTGAGTACAGGTTTTCTTTGTTGGTTGACTTAGTTGAAAAGCAAAACCCACCACAGTCACTGTTAATGTTCTGCCTGTTTCTAAAAAAGAAGACTTTATTGTTGATGGCTGCAGTCATAATGAGAAATTATTAGGTCCACACATGCATGTGTTTTTATTGTAACATATCACAAAATGAGATCTCTAAATACACTCTGCCACAAAGGATATTAAATTTAAATGTGCTTGCTGGCTCTAACAGGCATGTATCATCCCAAGAAAACATTTGCATCTGGCTTTAATTCATTGACACAAAACAACCATGGTATAGGCCTGAATCCTCAGTGAGAATACTGTCAGAAGAAAGCCAATGGGGAAACATTATGATATTTTTGCCTGGAAGAACAGCTCTTTTTGAAGTGGTTAATAGAAGACATATAGGAATGTGTTGAGATATTGTTTTTTGGGACTTAAACAAAGGAGATAAACTACTTTGTTTAAACCTGGTTTAATTGCTTTTGTTTCTTTAGTTTACACCTTTATAAAGATAAAACTTTGCTGTTGTTTTTTTCCTTAATATTTCTGGAATAGCTTGTGTCTTAGAGAAACTTACTGGTCAAGGCAAGAGGTTGGGGAATTGAGGAGTGCTGACTTGAAGCTTTGGATTAAATGTTTCATTATGGGCACGTGATGTGATTACATATATAAACCAGCTTAGCATCTAAAAAATAATTAGATGGTTCTTCGTTAGCTGCTTCTTTGGTCAAGACTCTATTCATTTAGAAAGCACAGTAGCTTAGAAAATTTTCTATTTTCTAATTTATTAGTGAAGTGTATTGCTAACTATGCAACCAAGTGTTTTTTTTTAAGGCAGGAATTATGAAAAATGTTAATTCATGCTTAATTGTTGTTTGCCTTCTTACTAATTTTAAAGCCCCAGCCTCTAATAAAAATATGTTAGCTAGATTATCACACTATTTCTTTTTATTAATTTTGTTTTCTTCACAATTTATTCATTATACATACCGATTGAAGCCCCCTCCCTCAACTTCCTCCTAGGCATATACCCAAAAGAGGCTGAAGTACACGATAAGGACATTAGCTCAACCAAGAGTATAGCAGCTTTATTTGTAATAGCCAGAAGCTGAAAACAGTCCAGATGCCCCTCAGTGGAGGAATGGATATAGAAATGGTGGTACATCTACACAATGGAATATTACTCAGCAATAAAAAACAAGGAAATCTTGAAATTTGCAGGTAAATGGTGGGATCTGGAAGGGATCATCCTGAGTGATCTATCCCAGAAGCAGAAAGGCACACACGGTATATACTCACTCATATAGACATTTAATATAGGATAAACCTACTAAAATCTGTACATCTAAAGAAACTAATCAAGAGGGAGGACTCTGGCTAAAATGTTCAATCCCTATCAAGAAAGGCAAAGAGCATGGACATCAGAAGAAGGAGAAAAGAGGGAACAAGCCAGGAGCCTGCCACAGAGGGCCTCTGAAAAGCTCTAATCTGCAGCATATCAGATGCTGAGACTTATGGCCAAACCTTTGGGCAGATTGCAGGGAATCTTAGGAAGGAAGTGGGAAACAGTAAGATCTGGAGAGGACAGGAACTCCACAAGGAGAGCAACAGAACCAAAATATCTGAGCACAGGGGTCTTTCCTGAGACTGATACGCCAACCAAGGACCATGTATGGAGAATAACCTAAGACCCCTGCACAGATGTAGCCCATGGCAGTTCAGTATCCAAGTGGGTTCCATAGTAATAGGAACAGGGACTGTCTCTGACATGAACTGATTAGCCTGCTCTTTAATTACCTCCCCCTGAGGGAGGAGCAGCCTTACCAGGCCACAGAAGAAGACAATGCAGCCACTCCTGATGGGACCTGATAGACTAGGATCAGAAGGAAGGAGAAGGGGACCTCCTCTTTCAGTGGACTTGGGGAGGAGCATGCATGCAGAGAGTGGAGGAAGGGAGGGATTGGGACAGGAGGAGGGAGGGAACCACAGGGGGGATACAAAGTGAATGAAGTGTAATTAATAAAGAATTAAAAAAAAGAATTCTGACAATAAAAAGAAATGTTGTCTAAAATTTCTAGTTACCTACTAGTATTTAGTTTACACATCCTGCACCATATCTTTTACCAAAGAAATTAACTTTCAGAACAAGAAATTTGAGTTACATTCCTCTAGTTTTTATTACAAATCATGTTGAATACAGTGTTGTTAAGAAGTTGATCTTATATCCTGCACCCCACATCTTCAGTGAGTTCTGCTCATTTATCTTATATAGGCACAGCAGTAAAAGAGGACCAGTGTGGAGCCAGCACCATTGTCAAAGGTGTGGCATGTGTGTATAACTTGGCTCTGAATGACTGTGTGAGAGAAATCAGTGTGTGTATGTGTGTGTTGTTTAAATATAACTGTATTCAGTTCATCACATTGGTGGAAAGCATCTTGTGGCAGCATTGGGAGAAGGCCTGCAGCAAGTTATTCAGTCTAGCAATTATTGCAAATTAGAACCTTATTCAGGAAAGAATATCAGTTTGGGAGTAGATGGAGCACATTAACTATAGCTAATTCAAACCTTCTTTGAATGGGGTACATTTTCTTAGAAGGAGCCATAGAGATAAATGCATCACATGAATCTCAGAACCAAACTGCTGAATGGATATATTGGTGGATAGAGGCTATTCGTTTCCATTTGCAGAATCCAAATTGCTAAAGAGTCATGGGAAGGCAGGGAAGAGACTCGTCTTTAAAATGCCCCCTGGCATTTGTGTGCCTGAGTCACCCAGTGCTGCATCTCATTCTGTTGCCACCCGGAGTCCCATTCACTGGTTTGTTTAACCTCAAAGTGGGAAAGTAACTAACACAAATACATTCATTGTCCATGCTCTAATAGAATTAAGATTCCCAACACACCGCCTGCATTTGGATGAGGTTGGTTACACACTAGCTTTTATGGTCACACCCTTTTCCCTTGATGGTTCTTAAGAATGGCAGAAGCAAGAGAGCAGAAATTTTGTAAGCTCATAAATATGAAGCACACTGTGTTTGCATAATGCAAGGGTGGCGATACAAATGGACCGATGCCAGGAAGCTCCGAGTGAAAGCTCACAATTCATCCTCACATCACCATGAATAAGGAGGAAGGAGAAAGGGTCACTGTGTTAGCTACAACTATGCTGCCAGGAGACTCGGGTGGTTCTGTCTAATGGCCGGTGTGGCACAGAGCTGTGAGTCACACACTGTTTACCCAGAAGACAGGAAGAAGGCCTATTATGCTCCAAAAAGGCCAGCTTGACCAGTTGGAGAATTACATAATAATGTTTATTTCACACCACACAGTAACAACTTGAGGAGCTGTAAGCTTTTGAAATAAACTCTTTTATCTAGTGTTTTGCCAGTCATTGTCAGACAAGTGAGGGTGTTCAGTGTGGAGGCAGGTAGTGTGTGACTGTATGCCAGGACCAACACAGATTTCACCAGCTATTCTTACTAACCTGTATCCTCACTATGAAGCCTGCTACCTTTCCCACTGACAGAAGTTACAGGAACTGTGTATGGGCTAGGGAACTCTGTAACAAGATGATCAGTCTTGTAAGCCTCTGTGCTGTTTGTGGACAGACTACTGGTGCTAAAACAAGGTGCCTTTTTTTAATACCCATTTTTATTTAATACACTGGAGTTTTCAACTCAGTTATTTAGTGAATTTAGGAGGGGGAAAAAGTGTTTCCTGGCTGTCTTTTTGATGGGTAAGAGCTCATTATCTTATGATGGGAAAGGGAAGAAAATATTTGCTTTTTTCTAAGCAATAAGGGGAAAGAAAAATAGATTTCTTTTCATGAAGAATTCTTTTATTTTTGTATATAAATGTAGGTTTATTGGAAGAAGCTTTTGGTCAGCATGCAGTGGGAGGGAAAGAAGGGGAAATAGGAAGGAAGGAAGGGCGAAAGAAAAGAGAGAGTGTGAGAAATAAAGAAAGAGAACTTAATGAGGAATTCATAAAGAGGTAATTTCCTGGGGCTGGAGAGATGGGTCAGAGGTTAGGAACACCGACTTTTCTCCCCCAGGACCTAGTGCCCACATGGTGGCTCACCACCATCTGTAACTCCAGTTCAGGGGATCTGATGACATCTCTGGCCTCCTTGGGTACCAGGCACACACATAGTACACAGATTCAAATGCAGACAAAACCTTCATACACATTTAAGTTAATATATGTATTTTGTTTTTATAATCCCTGTGCTTCACATAATTAAATTTACTGAAGGTCCACATTGCCTATTGTCTATCTTGTTTCTTTACAATGGATTTATTTTTTTAATTAATTTTTTATTTTTTATATTAACTACAGTTTATTCACTTTGTATCCCAGCTGTATCCCCTCCCTCATTCCCTCCCAATCCTACCCACCTTCACTCATCTCTTCGCTGTCCCTCTCTAAGTCCACTGATTGGGGAGGTCCTCCTCCCCTTCCATCTGACCCTAGTTTATCAGGTCTCATCAGGTCTGGCTGCAATGTCATCTTCTGTGGCCTCACAAGGCTGCTCCTCTCTCGGGGGAGGAGGGAGTCAAAGAGCCAGCCACTGAGTTCATGTCAAAGACAGTCCTTGTTTCCCTTTCTAGGGAAACCCCCTTGGATGCTGAGCTGCCAGGGGCTACGTCTGAGCAGGGGTTCTAGGTAATATCCATTCATGGTCCTTGGTTGGAGGATCAGTCTCAGAAAAAAAAAAAAAAAACCCTGTGTCCAGATATATTGGGTCCTTGTGGAGCTCTTCAGGTTATCATTTCTATAGTTTGTTACAATGGATTTGTAATGACCCAGATTCCTCAGTGAATGAACTGAGCATGGCTTTCAGCTAATGCTATCTCAGAGCCACATTAGTTTTTTCAAGTGTTTGGCTCTCTTCAGAGAAAATTAAACCTGAAACTCTTTGAATCCTTGGCTAGCCTCTGCTCTGAACTCATGCCATTAAAGACTACACATAAAGGAATATCTTGTTAGCAGAACAGTTTTTTTTTTCTTGTAGATTTAAAAATACAGTAATGAGGAGGGTTCCCCTTTCTCCACAACCTCTCCAGCATGTGTTGTCACTTGAGTTTTTCATCTTGGCCATCAGAAAACTCAAGGGACAACACATGCTGGAGAGGTTGTGGAGAAAGGGGAACCCTCCTCCACTGCTGGTGGAAATGTAAACTGGTACAACCACTTTGGAAATCTATCTGGCGTTTTCTCAGACAATTAGAAATAGTGCTTCCTCAAGACCCAGCTATACCACTGCTAGGTATATACCCAAACTTTGCTCAAGTACACAAAAGGGATACTTGCTCAACCATGCTTATAGCAGCTTTATTTGTAATAGCCAGAACCTGGAAACAATCCAGATGTCCATCAACGGAGGAATGGATACAGAAATTGTGGTATTTTTTACACAATGGAATACTACGCAGCAATCAAAAAGGAGGAAATCATGAAATTTTCAGGCAAATGATCTAGAAAAGATCATTCTGAGTGAACTATCCCAGAAGGAGAAAGATAAACACGGTATATACACGCTTATACAGACCCATAAGATATGATAAACATAATGAAATCTATACACCTAAAAAAGATCATCAAGAGAGCGGACATGGGGTAAGATGATCAATCCTCATTTAGAAAGACAGATGGGATGTGCATTGAACGTATGACAGGAGTCTACTGAAGGCACCTGAAAGACTCTAACTAGCAGTGTTTTCAAAGCAGATACAAAGACTCATGACCAAACCTTAGGCAGAGTACGGGGAATCATATGAAAGAAGGGGAGTTAGTATGATGGGGAAAGGATAGGAGCTCCACAAGGACCAAATATATCTGGGCACAGGGTCTTTTTTGAGACTGACATTCAACCAAGGACCATGTCTGGATATAACCTAGAACCTCTGCTCGGATGTAGCCCGTGGTAGCTCAGTAACCAATTGGTTTCTCATAATAAGGGGAACAAGGACTATTTCTAACAGGAACGCAATGGCTGGCTCTTTGACCTCCCCACCCTCCAAGGGAGGAGCAGTCCTGTTAGGCCACAGAGGAGAGTTTTGCAGCCAGTCCTGAAGGTACCTGATAAAACAGGATCAGATGAATGGGGAGGAGGTCCCCCCCATCAGTGGACTTGGAAAGGGGCAGGGTGGAGATGAGGGAGGGAGGGTGAGATTGGGAGGGAATGAGGGAGCAGGATACAGCTGGGATACAGAGTTAATAAAATGTAACTAATAAGAAAAAATAAAATAAAAAAATATAATAATGATGTTGCAGATGCTGCTACTATGATTACCACAGCTAAATAATAATTTACTCATGCTGCATCAATTTTTGCACTGGGTGAACCATTTTACTTAAAAACTTGTCCTAGTTACATTTCTATTGCTATGATAAAATATCATGACTAAAGCAAATTATCAAGCTTACTGCTTCAGAAGGTTAGAATCCATGACCATCATGGCAGGGACGCAGGCAGTAATGGCACTGGAGCAGTATCTGAGCATTTACATCCTGAGATATAATCACAATACAGAGAGGTACACTGGGGATGGTGCTAGTCTTTTAAAACCTCAAAGCCTGCTCCCCAATGACACAAGTCCTCTAATGAGGCCACACCTTATACTTGTCTCCAAACAGTTATACCAACTGGAGATCAAGTATTCAAACATATGAGCTGAAGGAGACCAAACCACACAACTCTATTCAGTTGTCTCATTTCATTAATTAGGTAATTGATGTTGTAGATGGCTAATAATGTAAAATAGATGCTTATTTTTCTTATGTGGAAATAAATTTGGAAATAGACAACTGTGGGTGACTATCTGTGGCTCAGTGATGTCAAAGCTCATCTCTTTGGAAATTTCCAGGTCTTTCTTTTAAGCTAAAAGATGGCTGCTGGAATTTACAAGACCTCTTAATTCCAGTAAGAAGACAAATTCTTTGGCCTCCCCTCCCGAAAGGGAGGATCAGTCTTGCTAGGCCACAGAGGAGGACATTGTAGTCAGTCCTGATGAGACCTGATAAGCTAGGGTCAGATGGAAGGGGAGAAGGACCTTCCTATAAGTGGATTTAGAGAAGAGCAGAGAGGGAGAGGGAGAGAGGGTGGGATTGGGAGGGAATGAGAGAGGGGGCTATAGCTGGGATACAGAGTAAGTAAACTATAATTAATATAAAAAATAAAAATTTAATAAAATAAAAGACGACAAAGAGAGAGACTGATTCAGTACCTTGGGTCTTTTCCCAAGAAAACGAATATTTTCCTTCTATTCCTGCCAGGGACTGTTGAGCACATCGAGCTCCAGGTTCTTAGCACACTACCACTGCTACAGCCCCAAGAAGATGGAAAATAGGTAGTGAAGTCCTCTACCTACTGTGGGAAAAGAGAATGATTTTAGGAATGGCCTTGCATTGGCCAAATTAAGGGTCTGATACTCCAGTTTAGATACAGAGAAGTCAGAGTTCAGAGCAGATAGCTGTGTACTTTTAAGGGCTTAGTGATAGTGACAGAATTTCAACTCAGACTGTTTGAGTACAGAGCCAAATTCTTAGTCATGATTGCTTTCTATACTCCTTTAGTTTCTTTTTCCTTTTATGGAGGCTTATTAACCAGAAAGAATGCTTAAATATCTCATCTTTGTCTAATTTGAGTCTATGTCTGGAGGACTGCTTCAACATTACTATAATTTATGTAGTCCTTGTCTGCTACTGTATTGTGAAAGATAAGATTCTCTGGACCATATGATCTCACAGTATTTAAACAGGCAATCATCTTGTCAATTCCAAGTGTCAAGGAAGAATCTCAGCACTTATGGACAGATAATGTTAATTTTTTATATTCATTTTTATTTTTTATATTAATCACAGGTTATTTACTTTGTATCACAGTCATAGCCCCCTCCTTCATTCCCTCCCAACCCCACCCTTTCTCCCTCATCTCCTCCCTGCTCAGTGGACTTGAAATAATGTTATTTTAAATGTTTTCATTCCCTTTCCCCTCCCCCTTTGCCACTGAATATGCCCAAGTGTGTGTTGTAACCTATAATCAAGAGTCATACTCTGTTTTTATGCTAAGAACTTCCCCCCACTACAAATCCATGGATATATTTCTATTACAACCAGTTCATATATTTTTCCTGACTAAAAGTGCTTCCTCTTATATTTGGGGACACTTGGTTATAAGTTTATTGTTTAATCTTGTTACATGACCAGCAGTTATGGTGTAATTGTAGATCCTTGGATTATGAGCATATTTCTCCCCAATGTACCTGACTTAGAAGATATAGAGGTTTATTTACTAAAAGGAGGAGAGATGGGTGGGTGGGAGTGGAGGTGAGAGGGAGGGTCTAGGAGTAGAGGAGGGAGGGAAAGCTGTGTTCATGATATAAAGCAAATAAATAGCTTAATTAATTAAAAAGTGTATATACCAAAATAATCAATCAGTCAATCAACCAAACGACAGGGAATCCTTTTCTCCAGTTGTCAGAGCGATGCTTTCTCATTGCAGTTGCTAGTGAATAGTGCAGGTACAGTACCTGACAATACCACATAGTTTATACCCTAGGATTACTTGGGTCATAATGAAGGTGATACATTCTAATTCAAAACTGGATGAGACTTACATGCAGTCTAAAAATAAAACCCAACAACTTTACACCGTAAAGGTCCTAGAATATGTAAACATAAAATATGTAATTTATCTTTGATTTGTGCCATAATCCTCCTTTGCTTTGAAATCATGGCTGTATTACCAAACTGACAGATTTAATGGAAAAAGTGGCTTTCAAAAGCTGCTGTTGAAAACACACTGCATAATTCTCTAAGCCGTGAATATTTTACTACCAAAATATTCAGGGAGGCCATGAAAACACATTGCCATTTTATTCCCTACAAGCTGAGATGAAGAAAATTCACTGATGTTAAAATTGCATGCTTGTAATATGATGCAAATTTACCAATGTGAGTGTGCACCATGGTTATTGACAGGCAATACTATATCAGAGTCTTTTGGAAGTGATAAATGCATGTGTTTTTATTTGTAATTTGTTCATTCAGCAAACGTCAGGCACTGTACTAGATGCAGTACAAAACTGAGCGGAGAAGACCCCCAGTGACGCCAGTGAATTAATTCTGTTCAGTGAAGGGCATCTGCAAAAAGCTTTGGGTGAGTGCTGGGGGTGATCTCAGCAAGGCAGATTCATGGGCAGAGCTACGAAAGGCAATTCCTGTCTCAAGCATTACCTCAGAAATATTGGCCAGGAAAGCCTAACAGTGCAGGGGGCAGAGAAAGCTGTTCTGTGGACATCACTTTTAATGGGAAGAACATGACAGCAGCTTTTGGGGAACTGGAAAAATAAGAATTTTCAGATCAGTTGTCAAGAATTCTAAACATCAGTATTGTTTAAGGAGTGATGGGAAATGCCACGTGCTTACACTTGGAGACACAGAGCCACTTTTCCTTGGGAAACTAGACTGAAATGCTAATCTTTCTGAAAGGAAAAGTGGGACTTACTTCCTGCTTGTTCACTGGCAGCCCAGATAAAGTAAACCTCACATGGATTCTGGATAAAATAAACAAAAGAAGTTTTGAGGATTATTTTTGATATTTGACCATGGGCTCATAATAGATGTCATTATTGATTGAATTTTAAATTTCTTGGAGGTAATAATTATGTATTGAATTTCTAAAGTGTTAAAATATTTAGAGATAAGGTGTCATGATATAGTCAACTAATTTTCAAGATGGCTGAAGGAAAATGTCTATGTGTGTGTTTATGTTGAGAGAAATATTGAGCAAATACAGCAAAGAGATAAATTAATGACTTTGATTAAAATTTTTATTACATTTATTTTGACTTATTATTTAACATTTTTAAAACCAAAACTTCAGACATCAGCAAGATTACTCAGCAGGTAGTGACACTAGCCATTAAGCATGACAGTCTAAGTTTGCTCTCTTGACCCCTTGTGATGGAACAAGACTTCTCCAAGTTATGCTCCGACCTGCACATATACACAATGACCTACTCTTATGCCCCCACACACATACAAACATACATATACATGCACATTCACATAAATACTGTTAGAAAAAATAAGTCAAAACAAAAATTTAAAGATTTTAACATTTTCAAAATAAAGCTGGAAGAAAAAGGTGTAAGTGGACTGACCTTCATCATATTTTCTTGCTGGCTAAACACTTCTTATCCAGGAATCTTATCCTGATGTCTTGGATAGAGGCAGGCATCCCCATGCCTGTCCTGCTGGAGTGCTGACCACCTACTATGGTAATTGCTTGTCTACTTATCTACACACCTCTCTACAGTATACAGTTCTTGAGAAATGAGGCTGTCAGGGGCTCTGAAGCCTCATTTACTGTTGCAGCCACAGTTTTTGGCAGTCATTACCCACAAAACAATTATCAAATTATGAAGGAACCCATAAACTCTGAACATGGTGCCAGTAGATACGCCCCAATTAATTAAGTTTACATAGAAATTGAACAGATAATCTTAACTTACTGTTGCAGAGGTCAGCATTGTAAAATTTGAAAGTTTTTATGATAGATTTTTTAAAATTTAAAAACCTCTTGTATACAATTATTCTATAATCTCTTTGTTCTTTTGGCTAATATTATGTTATTGAAAAACGTATATGACATAGGTAATTAGTAAATCCTATATTCTCCCAAGCAAGGCATATTGATCACTTTCCTAGCTTAATCTTTAGAAGTAAATGTAGAAACAGCTTATGGATATACTTATGATGTAATATATATATATAACATGATATACTGAAATGCTTATGAAAAATGATTATGAAAATGGAGTCAGAATATATCTTTCTTATACTGTTTCCTACAACCATTATTATCAACTTTTTGGAAACTTATTATTGACTTGTTTGTTGTGTGGTCTCCCTCAGTACAGCTAGATCTGGGATAAAACTCTGAGATTTCAATTGTATTCTCATTTCCCTCTGTCGATTTCAGGGTCCACAGTGACTTTTTGGCAACAGAACAGGAAGAGATGAAGAATGAAGAGTACAATGGGTTGATTGTAGCTCCCAATTCCTATGATAACTTTGATCCAGTGTCTTAAAATGTGATTGTATTTGAGGTCAGATGAAGCCTTGGGAATGTAATCCAACGTGACTGGGGTCCTGGAAGAGGAGACACCAGACATGAACACACAGAATAAAGGCCATATGTAGACACAATGAGAAAGCACCTGCAAGTCAAGGAGAGAACTGGCAGGGAGACTAAATCTAATTCTTAATCTTAGTACTTAAGACTCAGAGGAGTGAGGAAGTAAACTGCTGTTGTTTGGGCCTCCTACTCCCTGCATTTTGGTATGTTGTTATGGCAAGGAATTACCACTCGTTGCTAAAAACTTCTTTCTTTCTTTCTTTCTTTCTTTCTTTCTTTCTTTCTTTCTTTCTTTCTTTCTTTCTTTCTTTCTTTCTTCCTTCCTTCCTTCCTTCCTTCCTTCCTTCCTTCCTTCCTTTCTTTCTCTCTTTTTCTCTCTGTCTCTCTCTCTTTCTTTCTTTCCTTCTTCTTCCTCTTCCTTTTCTTTGTCCTCTTAGCACTACTTTTCCCATAAATTTGGCATTAAATTTTAAGAAGTCTCTAATTTCTTTTTTCATTTCTTCCCTTACCAAGCTGTCATTGAATAGAGAGTTGTTTACTTTCCATGTGTATGTAGGCTTTTTGTAATTTCTGTTGTTGTTGAGGTCTAGTTTTACGCCATGGTGGTCTGAGAGTATACAAGGGATTATTTCGATCTTATTGTATCTGTTGAGTCTTACTTTGTGACCAACTATATGGTCAATTTTTGAGAAGGTTCCATGAGGTGCTGAAAAGAATGTATACTCTTTTGAGTTTGAATGAAAGGTTCTGTAGACATCTTTTGATTTAGTACTTCTGTAAAGGTCATTATTTCCCTACTTAGTTTCTGTCTAGATGATCTGTCCCTTGATGAGTGTGGAGTGTTGATTTAAGTAATTTAAGTTTCATTTAGGAATGTCGGTGTTCTTGTATTTGGGACATAGATGTTCAGGACTGTGATGTGCTCATGGTGGATTTTTCTTTTGCTGAGAATGAAGTGTCACTGCTCATTTTTTTGATTAATTCTTAGTTGAAAGTCTATATTATTAGATATGAGAATAGCTACTCCAGCTAGTTTTCTGGGTCTACTTGCTTGAAAACCTTTTTCCAGCCCTTTATTCTGAGGTAGTGTTTATCTTTGTTGCAGAGGTGTATTTCTTGGATGCAGCAGAATGTTGGATCCTGTTTCCCCAACCATTCTGTTAGTGTGTGTCTTTTTATTGGAGAGTTGAGTCCCTTGATGTTGATAGGTGATAGTGACCAATGAAAGTTAGTTCCTTTTATTGTGAAATTGGTGGTATTACTGTGTTTCAATGCTTGTTTTTATTTTTAAATTCTTTGTTTTGCAGTTATCTATACCCTGTGTTTTCTTGGGTGTAGTTGTTTTCGTTGGATTGTAGTTTTCCTTCTACTATCTACTATAGGGCTGGGTTGCTGTGTAGATAGATATTGTTTAAGTTTAGTTTCGTCATGGAATATTTCGTTTTCTCCATGTTGATTGAAAACTTTGCTGAGTATAGTAGTTTGAGTTGGCATCTGTGGTTTCTTAGAGTCTGAATGACATCTGCCCAGGCCATTCTGGCTTTCACAGTTTTTTGTTTGTTTGTTTGTTTTGTTTTTGATAAGTCTGGTGTGTTTATGATAGGTCTACCTTTATATATTACTTGGCCTTTTTTCATTGCTGCTTTTAATATTTTTTCTTTGTTCTATAGATTTAGTGTTTTGACCATTATGTGACATGAGGAGTTTCTTTTCTGGTCTAGTCTATTTGGCATTCTCTAAGCCTCTTGTATATTTAAGGACATCTCTTTCTTTAAGTTGGGAAAATTTTCTACTGTGATTTTCTTGAAAATATTTTCTGGCCCTTTGAGCCTGGAATCTTCTTTTTTGTCTGTTCCTATTATTTGTCTTTTCATAGTGTCCTTGATTTCTTAGTTTTTTTGTGTTTGGAATTTTTCTGATTTTATTTTTTCTTTGAGAGATGTATCAATTTCTGCAATTATATCATCAGCACCTAAAATTCTCTCTTCCATCTCTTGTATTCTGTTGATGATGCTTACCTTTGTGGTTCCTGATCTTTTCTCTAAGTTCTCCAGCTCCAGGGTTTTCTCTGTGTTTTCTTTATTGATTCTAATACTGTTTTCTCATCTTGGACCATTTCCTTCTTCTGTTTGTTTATGTATTCCTGTCTTTCCACAATGGCCTCTATTTTTTTGTTCATTTCCTCTCTCTATGCCACTACTTGTGTCTCTACTTGAGCCTCTAACCTGTGCCTTTATTTGTTTTTCTGTTATCTGCCTGTATTTCTTTAAGGGCTTTGTTCATTTCCTCTAATAACTCGATAAGCATAGCTTTAAAATCCCTTTCCTGTGTTTCCAATGCATTAAAATATTCATTTTTTTGAGGGGGTTGCTGGTGAAGCCATGATGTTGTGATTTTTGTTGGATGTGTTTTTACCCTGACCTCTGCTTATCCATAGCCTTTGGTGTTTGTTCCTGAAGTCTGTACTTTAGATTAGGTCGGTCTATCTCCTGTGTCTGGAGTATTCTTCAGGAAGATGAGAGAGGTCCACTGGATGGAAGTGGATGTTGGTGTTTCAGCTCTAGCTAAAGGAGGAAGCTCACAGGTGCATATAGGTAAGTGTGGGCATGTGCTTGGCAGTGTGCCTTAAGGAGAAGGTACTAGAATGTGTAGATGCCTGAAAGTGTGGAGCTTAAGTGGGGAAGGGTTGCGGGTACTGGTGCTGTTTGTGGCCACAATGCACATGCACAGGTGCCCTGATTACCTCAGTGGCCTACAGGCTTGTTGTACTGTCCTCCTGGTACTCAGATTTGTCAGGGCTCCAGGAAATGTTTGCCTGGACTCCACTGGTAGACCCACAGAACAGGGCCTTCAATGTTGAGAAGGCTGTCAAAAGGATTCCCAAGTTGGCTACAGCAGCCATGTGGGTGGGAGGGATGGGATGTCTGGTTGCTAGCATAGAGAGCCCCTGGATCTGGAGCTCTGCATGCACTCACATGAAGGTGCACTCACTCACTAGGAGGCTTAATCAGAAAGCACAGGGGTTCCTCCTGTTCTCTACTCTCAGATTTGTGCCCACAGGGGCAAATTAGAATGTATGAGATCCATTAGCCCATTGGTGTCCACTGTTTGTCTGCTCGGCAGAGAGACTAGTACCTGGGTAGCCACTTCTTCTGTCTGGGTCACTGAGCTTGGAGGCTCCTTCTAGGGCTAGCAGCCATCCCACCACCTCTGCAGACCCAGAAGGCCTGTATAGCCACCTGCTGGGAGGCTCTGGGAGGCCTGCCTCTCCTGTCTCAGTCACCTAGCATGAAGGCTTGTGCTTGGAGCAATCACTGCAGCCTCCGAAGAGGAGGGAGGCCCATGCTTGGGGAAAGGGAAAGTGTAAGGAGGTTGAATATTCACCACTCTCAGTCCCCAGAGGCTTCCACAGGTGAGCTGGATCGAAAAGGTTTCAGCTCACAGGTTGTCCCCTCTCACCCAGGAAGCCTCAATGTTAATGTTCTGCCTTCAGCTTTCCCTCCACTCACCAATCACAGTTTCAGATCCTGTGCTCCTCACATAAGGTGTGCACTGGTCGTGGCCATCTTGGACTCACCCTAGAAAATATTTTCATGTATTGATTTAGCATCTCTGTGCCAAGGACTGATGATTGTATCCATATATATGATTCTCTCTCTCTCTCTCTCTCTCTTTATATATATATATATATATATATATATATATATATATATATATATATATATATATATATGTATATATATATATATATTTACGCACACACATATTCTCTTTTTCCCTTTCGACATGCTCAATATCCAGATGTACAGCTAGCATGAAGATGTATTTTCTAGGCTCCTTCACAGCTCAATAAAGGTATGTTACTAAGTTCTGACTAATGCAATGAAATACAAGCAGACATTGTATATGTCATCCAGGAAATGTCCTTAAACAGAGGATACAACAGTTTCTTTTTTTCATTTATTTTCTACTTGCTAGAAGGAGTCATGAAGTTTAAAATTAAAGCAACAATCTTAGGCCACAAGGTGAAAGACACACATTGAAGCATAAATGGACTGGAGTTCTGATTACAGAATTTTAAAAAGAGAATAGAAATTTGTTTACTTGAGAGAAACAAACTTCTTTGTTCCTTTATCTATGTTACATTTGGGCTTTTGAGTTAATGGTAGCTAAACTTAATCGTAATTACTTGGGTAAGCTCACCTATAAAATTTTTTATTTGCTCCTCCAAGTCACATGAGACAGGTCTAATTCCACTGCAGCACTGCAAACATAATTCTGCAAGACTCTTATCCTATCATTGTTTTCTCTATAAGTACAGTCGATACCTTAACAGTTCCTATAAAACATGATCTCTCATCCATGGTTATTTTAATGGTTTGTGCAAGGCCCTGATTTACTTGTTTTTTTTTTTTTTTTCATTTCATTAACTGACATATTTGCATATATTTCATAAAACTCCAAATAATAGAAGGTAGTAGATAATACTAGCCTTGGGTATAGGAGGAAGTGTTTGGAAGTGACTGAAATTGATTCAGAAGTAGTGTTAACAACAGAATAAAATTTTTAAATTACTATTTTATTTATTAAATCCCAGGTTCCTTGCTCCTCTCCTCCCAGTTCAACCCTAGTGACTCCCTCCTCCCGTTCTATCCTCTTTTTCTTTTCTTGGAAGGGGAGACATCTAAAGGGTGCCAATCCATCCTCTAGTCACAGCAGGACTGATTGTAATAACTTGGGTCCTCTCTCTTTTCTTTTGGTTGGTTGAACCAATTGTTTGTCAATTTTATTTACCCTCCCAAAGAACCAGCTTATTGATTTGTTGGTTCTTTGTATTTTGTTTGTTTGTTTCTATTTCTATGATTTCTATAAATTCTTACCACTGACTGAGTTTGCATCTGTTTTGCTTTTCCAGATCTTTCAATTACATCATTAAATTATTTTTGGGCTCTTTGTGTGTTTTGTTTTTTGATGTAAGCACTTACACTATAAATTTTCCTCACAGGACTGATTTTGATGTGTTCCAAAAGTTTTGTTGTGTTTTCATTTTCATTTAATTACAGAAAATATTATTTCTCTTTTGATTTCTTCTTTGACTAATTCATCATTCAGTAATGACCTGCTTAATGTCCACAAGTTTCTGTTTATTACAGATTTGTTTGCTGTCAGTTTTAAGTTTTATTACATTGTGGTTAGGTAGGATACATGGAGTTATTAATTCTTTTTAAATTTGTGAAGATTTTCTTTTGACTTAAGATATGGTCTGTTTAAGAGAAACTTTTGTGTGTTACTGGATAGAATATGTTTTATTTATCATTTGGGTGAAATACCTTCTAGATAGCCATTCAGTATATTTGATGTAAAATGCCATTTAGTTCTGACATTTCTCTGTGTGTATTTTTTGTTCTGGCCATTATATCTAGCCTGCGTCCCACACTGGCAGATTATGGCCACACCTGCCTGTGCTGCAACCAATTTCTAGACTTCTGCAGCAAACCATACTGCTAGCCTCTGACCCGTAAACTCCTTACATATAACACCCAACTTTTTCATCCAGAAAGATGCAATACAACCTACTTTAAATGGTCTATTTTAAAATCAAGACCATTTGTGTGTGTTGTACAGTGAGACTTAGATGTCAGTCATCTATGTGTTCCTGCCTATTAGGTGATAAAAACAGTAAACAGAACTCTGAAAAAAGTGTGAGAGTTGCTTGTAGTAATACACGATCTTTATTTTTATCTCTCTCTACATACTTATATATGTTTTTATTTTATTTATTTATTTATTTATTTATTTTTGATTTTTCTTTTATTATTATTATTATTATTATTAATTACACTTTATTCATTTTGTATCCCCCCATAAGCCCCTCCCTCCTCACCTCCCAATCTCACCCTACCTCCCCTTTCTTCATGCATGCTCCTCCCCACATCCACTGATAGGGGAGGTCCTCCTCTCCTTCCTTCTGATCTTAGTCTATCAGGTAACATCAGGAATGGCTGCATTGTCTTCTTTTGTGGCCTGGTAAGGCTGCTCCCCCCTCAGGGGGAGGTGATCAAAGGGCAGGCAAATCAGTTTATGTCAGAGGCAGTCCCTCTTCCCATCACTATGTAAGCCACTTGGACACTAAACTACCATGGGCTACATCTGTGCAGGGGTTCTAGGTTATCTCCATGAATAGTCCTTGGTTGGAGTATGAGTCTTTGGGAAGTTCCCTGTGTTCAAATTTTCTTGTTCTGTTGCTCTTCTTGTGGAGTTCCTGTCCTCTCCAGCTCTTACTATTTCCCACTTCTTACATAAAATTCCATTCACTTTGCCCGCCAGTTGGCCATCAGGCTCAGTATCTGTTTTGATAGTCTGCAGGACAGAGGCTTTCAGAGGCCAGCTGTAGCAGGTTCCTAGGTTGTTTCCTGTTTTCTTCTTCTTCTGATGTCCATTCTCTTTGCCTTTCAGGATGGGGATTGAGCGTTTTAGTTAGGGTCCTCTCTTTTGCTTAGTTTGTTTAGATGTACAGATTTTAATACGTTTATCCTATGTTGTATGTCTATATGAGTGAGTATATACCATGTATTTCTTTTTGCTTCTGGGACAACTCATTCAGGATGATCCTTTCCAGGTCCCACCATTTACCTGCAAATTTCATGATTTCCTTATTTTTCATTGCCGAGTAATACTCCATTGCATAGATGTACCACAGTTTCTGCATCCATTCTTCAGTTGAGGGGCCTATGGGCTGTTTCCAGCTTCTGGCTATTACAAATAAAGCAGCTACAAACATGGTTGAGCAAATGTTCTTTTTGTGTACTTGAGCCTCTTTTGGATATATGCCTAGGAGTGGTATGGCTGGATCTTGAGGAAGCGCTATTCCTAGTTGTCTGAGAAAGCGCCAGATTGATTTCCAGAGTGGTTGTACAAGTTTACATTCCCACCAGCAGTGGAGAAGGGTTCCCCTTTCTCCACAACCTCTACAGCATGTGTTGTCACTTGAGTTTTTGATCTTGGCCATTCTGATGGACATAAGCTGAAATATCAGGGTCCTTTGATTTGCATTTCCCTGATGGCTAATGAGGTTGAGCATTTCTTTAAGTGCTTCTCTGCCATTCGATATTCCTCTACAGAGAGTTCTCTGTTTAGCTCTGTTCCCCATTTTTTTAAGTGGATTTCTTGGTTTGCTGCTTTTCAGCTTCTTTAGTTCTTTATATATACTGGATATGAGTCCTCTGTCAGATAAAGGGTTGGTGAAGATTCTTTCCCAATCTGTAGGCAGTCGCTTTGTTTTGATGACGGTATTCTTTGCCTTACAGAAGCTTTTCAGTTTCAGGAGGTCCCATTTATTGATTGTTGCTCTCAGAGCCTGTGCTGTTGGTGTTCTGTTCAGGAAGTTTTCTCCTGTACCAATGAGTTCTAGGGTATTCCCCACTTTTTTTTTCTAGCCGATTTAATGTGTCTGGTTTTATGTTCAGGTCTTTGATCCACTTGGACTTCAGTTTTGTGCAGGGTGATAAGTATGGATCTATTTTCATTTTTCTACATGTAGACATCCAGTTGGACCAGCACCATTTGTTGAAGATGTTCCATTGTATGGTTTTGGCACCTTTGTCAAAAATCAGGTGTCCATAGTGTGTGGGTTTATTTCTGGGTCTTCTGTTTGGTTCCATTGATCCACCATTCTGTTTCTATGCCAGTACCATGCAGTTTTTATAACTGTTGCTCTATAGTACAGCTTGAGATCAGGGATGGAGATACCTCCAGAAGATCTTTTATTGTAGAGGATTGTTTTAGCCATTCTGGGTTTCTTGTTATTTCATATGAAGTTGAGAATTTTTCTTTCCAGGTCTGCAAAGAATTGTGTTGGCAATTTGATGGGAATTGCATTGAATCTGTAGATTGCTTTTGGTAAAATGGCCATTTTTTACTATGTTAATCCTGCCAAGCCATGAGCATAGGAGATCTTTCCATCTTCTCATATCTTCTTCTAATTCTTTCTTCAGATGCTTGAAATTTTTTTCATACAAGTCTTTGACTTGCTTGGTTAGGGTTACATCAAGGTACTTTATGTCATTTGTGGCTATTGTGAAAGGTGTTGTTTCCCTAATTTCTTTCTCAGCCCTTTTGTCTTTGGTATACAGGAGTGCTACTGATTTTTTTGAGTTAATTTTGTATCTGGCCACTTTGCATTTGACAAAATCCAACATCCATTCATGTTTAAAGTACTGGAGAGATCAGGGATACAAGGCACATATCTAAACATAGTAAAGGTGATATACAGCAAGCCTATAGCCAGAAAAACTTAAAGCAATCCCATTGAAATCAGGGACAAGACAAGGCTGCCCACTCTCTCCATATCTCTTCAACATAGTGCTGGAAGTCCTTGCTAGAGCAATAAGACAGTTGAAGGAGATCAAGGGGATACAGATTGGAAAAGAAGAAGTCAAATTATCACTATTTGCAGATGATATGATAGTATTTTATTTTTTTGTTTTGATTTTTTCAAGATAGAATTTCTCTGTGTTTACCTGATTGTCCTGGAACACACTCTGTACCCTCAAGCTCAGAAATCTGCCTGCTTCTGCCTCCTGATTGTGAAGATCAAAGGCATGCACCATCACCTCCAGCTTTCTCTATTTTTTTTTCTTTTTTAAAGACGCAGGAGTTTAGTGGCACATTCATTGTCTAAATCTGCCACAATTTCTGTGTCCATTTCTCAGCTGAGGGACATCTAGGTTGTTTCCAGATTCTGGCTATTACGAATAAAAATGCTGTGAACATAACTGAACAAATGTCCTTGTTGTATTGGTGAAGCATCTTTTATATATATGCCCAGGAATTAGGTATAGCTGGCTTTGAGGTGGCACTATTCCTAATTTTCTGAGAAAGAACCAGATTGATTTCCAAAGTGGTTGTGCAGGTTTACATTTCTACCAGCAATGGAGGAATGTTACCCTTTCTCCATATCCTCTCCATCATGTGTTGTCACTTGAGTTTTTGATCTTAGTCATTCTGATAGATTTAAGTTGGAATCTCTGGTTCATTATGATTTGCATTCCCTAGATGACTAAAGATGTTGAACATCTCTTTAAGTGTTTCTCTGCCATTTGATGGTCTTCTGTGGAGAATTCTGTGTTTAGCTCTATAACCCATTTTTTAAAATTTAATTTAACTTATATATTTATTTATTATAATTTATTCACTTTGTATGCCTGCTGCAGCCCCATCCCTCATCTTTTTCCAGTCCCACCCACTCTTCCTCTTCTCCCTCCATGCCCTTTCCCTAGTCCCTTGATAGGGAAGGACCTCCTCCTCCTCTATCTGACCCTAGCCTATAAGGTCTCATCAAGGCTGGCTGCATCATTTTCCTCTGTGTCCTGCAAACATCCTGCGAGACGTGATCAAAGAACCAGCTACTGATTTCATATCAGAGACAGCCCCGGTACCCTTTATTAGGAACCCACTTGGAAACTGAGCAGGCAATGGACTTCCTTTGAACAGGGGGTCTAGGTTCCCTACATGCATGACATTGGTTGCAGGTCTATGCAGGTCCCCCTGGGCCCAGGTATTTTGACTCTGTTGTTGTCTTTGTGTATCTCCCTCTTCTTCCAGAAGAATTCTGGCACTCTGCGCAAAGTTTGGCCATGAGTCTCAATATCTCCTTCAATACCTTTATGGGTAGAGTTTTTCAGGGGCCCTCTGTGGAAGGTTCCTCTCCTCGTCCTTGTCTTCTCCTACTTTTGATGTCTATGCTGTTTGCCCTTCTGAATGAGGATTAGGCATCTTCCCTAGAGTCTTACTTTATTTTAGTTTAGGACTGTAGATTTTAGTATGTTTATCCTATATCATATGGCTAATATCCACTTATGAGTACATACCATATATTTTTTTCTGCTTCTGGGTTACGTCACTCAGAATGATATTTTCTAGTTCCCACCACTTGCCTGCAAATTTCATGATTTCCTTGTTTTTAATTGCAGAGTATTATTCCATTGTGCAAATGTACCACAATTTCTGTATCCATTCCTCCATTGTGGGGCATCTAGGTTGTTCCCAGATTCTAACTTTCAAATAAAGCTGCTAGGAACATAGTTGAGCAAATGTCCTTACCGAATGGTGGGGCGTCTTTTAGGTATATGCCTAGGAGTGGTATAGTTGGATCTTGAGAAAGCACCAGATTGATTTCCAAAGTGGTTGTACAAGGTTACATTCCCACAAGCAATGGACGAGGGTTCCCCATTTTCCACATCCTCTTGAGCATGCATCATCCCTTGAGTTTTTCATCTCAGCAATTCTTATCGGTGTGAGTTAAAATCTCATGGTAGTTTTGATTTGTATTTCCCAAATGCAAAGGATGTTGAACACTTCTTTTTCTTGTTATTAAATTTTTATTGTTTAAATATTAATTACAGTTTATTCATTTTGTATCCCAGCTGTAGCTCCCTCACTCATTGCCTCTCAGCCCCAACTTTCCTCCCTCATCTTCTCTCATGCTCCTCTCCAAGTCCACTGATATGGGAGGTCTTCCTCCTCTTCCATCTGATCCTAGCTTATTAGGTCTTATCAGGGCTGGCTGCATTGTCCTCCTCTGTGGCCTCCCAAGGCTGCTTCTCACTCAGGGGGAGGTGATCAAAGAGCCAGCCATTGAGTTCATGCCAGAGACATACGCTGTTCCCCTTACTAGAGTACCCACTTGGAGACTGAGATGCCATGGGCTACATCTGAGTTCTAGGTTATATCCATAAATGGTCCCTAGTTGGAGAATCAGTGTCAGAAAAGACCCTTGTGCCCAGATTTTTGGTTCTGTTGCTTTCCTTGTGGAACTCTTGTCCTCTCCAGGTCTTAGTATCTCCCCCTTCTTTCATATGATACCCTGCACTCTGACTAAAGTTTGGTTATGAGTCTCAGCATCTGCTTTGATCCACTGCGTGTAGAGTCTTTCAAAGGTTCTCTGTGGTAGGCTCTTGTCCTGTTTCCTGTTTTCTCCTTCTTCCAATGTCCATCTCTTTTGTATTTCTGAGTTAGGATTGATCATCTTACCCAGGGTCCTCCTTCTTGTTTAACTTCTTTAGGTGTACAGATTTTAGTATGTTTACCTTTGTTACATGTCTAATATCCATTTACAAGTGAGTATATACTGTGTTTATCTTTCTGCTTCTGGGATACCTCACTCAGGATAGATGATTTTTTCTAGATCCCACCATTTGACTTCAAATTTCATGATTTCCTTGTTTTTAATTGCTGAGTAGTATTCCATTGTGTAAATGTGCCACAATTTTTGTATCCATTACTCCATTGACGGGCATCTGGGTTGTTTCCAGGTTCTAGCTATTATGAATAAAGCTGCTATGAACATGGTTGAACAAATGTCCATGTTGTTTACTTGAGCATATTTTGGATATATTCCTAGGAGTGGTTTAGCTGGATCTTGAGGAAATGCTATTCTTAAATGTCTGAGAAAACATCAGCTTGATTTCAAAAGTGGTTGTACAAGTTTACATTCTCACCAGCAATGGAGGAGTGTTCCCCTTTATCCACATCCTTTCTTGCCAGCATGCATTTTAATGTTTCTCTGCCATTCGGTATTCCTCTATTGAGAATTCTCTGTTTAGCTCTGCAACTCATTTTTTAATTGGATACTTGATTTGTTGCTTGAATTTCTTAAATTCTTTATATATTCTGGATATTAGCCCTCTGCCAGATGTAGGGTAATGGAGATCTTTTCCCAGTCTGTAGGCTGTCGTTTTATTCTGAGGACAGTGTCCTTTGCTTGACAGAAGCTTTTCAGTTTCATGAGGTCCCATTTATTGATTGTTGCTCTTATCTCCAATCTTCTGTTTCTTTATTTCTTTCAGTGGTTTAAGTATTTCTTCTCTAAAGGCCACAGACTGTTTGGCACTTTCTTGGTTAGACTCACACCAAGGTACTGTGTTACCTGTAGTTGTTGTTTCCTTAATTTCTTTCTCATCGTTTTGTCTTTTGTATACATAAGGGCTTCAGATTTTTTTGAGTTAATTTTGTATTCAGTCATATTCCTGAAGGTGTTTGTTAGCTAAATGAATGTTCTGGTAGAATTTTTGTGGTCACTCATGTATACCATCATATCATCTGCAAATAGGGATACTTTGACTTCTTCCTTTCTAATTTAAATCCCCTTGATCTTCTTTAGTTTTCTTATTGTTCTAGCTAGGACTTCAAGTATCATGTTGACGACATAGGGAAAGAATGGGCATCCTTGCCTTGTCCCTGATTTCAGTGGGATTGATTTAAGTTTCTCTCTGTTTAGTTTGATGTTGGCTATAGGCTTTCTGAATATTGCCTTTACTACATTGGAACTAGAAAAGATTATCCTGAGTGAGCTAACTCAAAAGCAGAAAGACACACATGGTACATATTCATAGGTGGATATTAGACATATAAGATAAACATGTTAAAATCTACAGTCCTAAAGAAAATAAACAACAAAGAGGACCCTAGGGAAGAGGCTTGACCCTCATTCAAAAGGGTAAACAGGATAGTCATCGGAAGTAGGAGAAGACAGGGAACAGGACAGGACAGGACAGGTGCCTTCCAGAGAGTGCCTCTGAAAGACTCTACCCAAAAGGGTATCAAAGCAGATGTTAAGACTTGGCAGAATGCAGGTAGTCTTATGGGAGAAGAGGGAGATAGAAAGACCTGGAGGGAGCAGAAGCTCCCCAGGAAACTAGCAGAACCTACAAATTGGGCCCATGGGGGCCTGCAGAGGCTGATGAACCAACCAATGACCATGTATGAAGAAGACCTAGAACCCCTGCTCAGATGTAGCCAATAAGCTGCTCAGTTTTCATGTGGATTCCTAGTAAGGGGAGCAGGGCCTCTCTCTGACATGGATCTGTTGCCTTCTCTTTGATTACTTCGCCTTATTTTGTGGGGTCATTGTCAGGCCACAGAGGAAAAAGATGCAGGTAGTCCTGATGAGACTTGATAGGCTTTGGTCAGATGGTAAGGGAAGAGGACCCCCACACTTCTGAGAAATAGGGGAATGGGGAGAAGAGAGAGAAGGGTGGAACTGGGAGGAGATGAGGGAGGGGGCTGCAATTGGGATGTAAACTGAATAAATTATAAGAAAAATTTAAATTAAAAAGAAGCAGTAGTTTATATGGACACAAAATTCTACAATTTACTTAAAATTCATAAAATTTATAAAATTTACTTAATTCATAAAATTTGCTTAAATCCTTTTCTTTTTATTTAAATTTCTTTTTACAGAGCAAGAAAGATAGCTCTAAATATCCAAGTGTACTTACTCACTTGTTTAACCTTGCTCTGCATAAAAATCTATTTCAGGATTACTGGTTCTTCAACTTGGGAGACAAAAAAGCTCACATCCACATTAAAGAAACACACTTTGTCTTTAGCTTAGTACATCTGGTGAGACTGGTGCCTACAGGGTGGCATGGCTTTAAACTAATTTGGTCAAATTGCAAAGAACCCGAATAGGGCAATGCACTACAAAGTATATAAATACACTTGGATTATCTATAAACACCTTAAATGTAAATGGCAAAGCCATTTTTTCTTATGCTGTTAATGACATTGTATGCTCATTTTTTTTTACTTTCTTTCCCTCACTCATGCACATCTTAAAAAATATTATTCAGAAAAGCTGATAATTTTATACATAAAAATTGAGGGAACTTGGTGGGAGATGGGGTAGAGAGGATAACTGCAGTGGAGACTAGGTGGGTGGAAAAAGAAGGAGGGAGGAAACAAGAAGAACTGGGAGAGAGTATTGAAATCTGTAGAGTTGCATCCCTGAGACTTGGAAGGCTCCTTGGAGTCTATGGGGGTGACCATAGATGAGACTCCAAGCAATGGGTATTAGTGGGCATAAAGTTGGCACCTTCTGTAGCCAGTTGGGACTGCCAGTGGAGGGAGGGAGACACCAACCAATACATAACATTTTTGACTCAAAATATGTCTTGTATATAAGAAGTGTAGGGGTAAAGATGGGACAGAGATTGAGGGAATGGCATATCAGTGACTGGGCCAGCTTGAGACCATATGGGAGAAGGCTGACCACTGTCTCTATCTGCTATGCTTCCAGACAGGAGTCTAGCATAGCTGTCTTCTGAGAGGCTTTGTCCAGCAGCTGATGTAGACAAATGCAGAGACCCAAAACCAAGCAATGGCTGAGCTGGGGGAGTGCTATGGAAGAGTGGGAGAAAGGATAGAGGGAGATGGAAAGAGTCAAGGACACAACAAGAAGACCTATAGACTAATTTAATTAGTGCCCAAGGGGGCTTGAAGAGACTACACCACCAACGCATATGTAGAAAATGTGCAGTTTGGTTATCATGTAGGTCCCATAAGAATAGGATCAGGGATTGTCTCTGAATCTGTTGCCTACCACTGGGTTACCTTCCCCTAGCTAGGCTGGTTTGTTGCTCCCCAATGGAAGAGGATGTACTTAGTCCTGACTTAGTCTTGACTTGAGATACCAGGGTGGATTGGTACCAATTGGGGGCCTCCCCTTCTCTGAAAGGAAGGAGGGGGGAATGGAAGCGGAGTGTGGGACTAGAGCTGGGAGGAGAGGAGAGAGGGGGCTGGGAGTTAAGTAGTTAAGTGAGTAAGTAAGTAAGTAAATAAATAAATAAATAAATGGAGGAAGGAAAAAATTCAGTGTTGGGTTGGGCAGTGGTGCACACACCTTTAGAACAGCTCTTGGGAGGCAGATATCTGTGAGCTCAAAGCCAGGCTGGTCTATAGAGTAAGCTCCAGGACAGCAAGAGCTACACAGAGAAACCCTGTCTTAAAAAACCAACCAACCAACCAATCAACCAACCAACCAACCAACCAACCAACCAACTAACCAAGAATATTGACTTTGGTGTGTGGGTACAACTCAGCTACAGAATGCTTTCATGTGGGTCCATGGGTTCTATTACATACCAAAAGAGAATAAAATATTGGTCCTTATGAGGAGTTCATGAAGATTAAATGAATAATTTCCATTTGTTTTTTACCCTCCCCCCCCCTTGCCAAAATTATGTCCCTTTTGGTTGAACTCAAATGTTTTGAATCTCAATTTCTAAACTCATTGGAGAGATAATGGTCACTGCATAACAACTGATAAAATGAAATGTATCAGAGAACTGGGATTCTAAATGAAGCTATCTGCTGAGAATGTAAGAGCTTCTCTTTATACTCTGGTCCTTTGGATGCTTGCTTCTTTTGTAGTCCTAAGTGCATGGACATAATCACTAGTATGAATTAGATTTCATGGCATGATATTGTTTTTAGTACTGAGCTTTTTCATTGTAGTTGTTTCAGCCCAATGTAGATTTTTCAAAACTCATCTTGCTCTGGCCTTCATTCCTAGTCACCACACCCAGTGCCAGCTTTTATTAGCGTGTAGTCAGTTATAACAGTTATGATAAACATCGAGTACTAATAGGAAATGTACCCAGCCTGATATGTTCTATCAATCTCGGATACTTGAAAAGGAATGTTTAAATTGATGTCCCAAAGTTTGATTTTTGCTTCAACACTTTTTGTTGGTTTAAGAAAACTGCTGGGTACAGATGTTTCAAAGTCCTTAGATAGCCTTGTGGAAATTCAGTACATCTTGTACAAAAATATGTCAGAAAAATGAAATGACTCCCACAGTCCAAACAGATGTACAGGCAACACATTTAATGAAGTTGCTAAATTCTGATTGTGTAAAACAGGACTCCAGTAGGGGGGAAAAAGCTAAGAAAGATGATAACTATATGATTTGCAACATTTGCAGTATGTATGTATTGCTCTCTTTAGGGAACAATGAATTATTCCAATAAATCCTGCATCTATCATACAAAGGGAAAACCTCTTTAACTACATTTAATAGTGTTAGTTTAGAAGCAAATAATATTAAAATGGCTGAGCATTTGGGAATAAAAACAAAAAATAGCTTACACTAAAATCTTGTAGACATTTGCTAAAAAGGTAATTCAATGATAAAACCACTCAGGAATTATACCTTTAGGGAAAGAATGGAGAAAGCAGTTGCGGTAATATGATACCTGACTTACTGGTGTAAGAGTTTTTTTTTTTTTTTTTCCACTTGGGCTTAAGGGATTAGATGGAGATCCTCTCAGAAGCTATCATTTGGAATTCAAGCTCTTGAGACTCTACTCAGCTCTCATCATTCCTGTTTACCACATACCACAACTGATCTGTAGGGTTAGCTCCGTGTAAATTTGCATATTAGACATATTGCAAAGAGTTCTAAACAAAAGATAAACTATTTTCTCTAATATGTCTATATGTACATACATATATTTGGCACTGTAAAAGGAATTTCACTATCCCATTATTGTGTAGGTAAAGTAATAAAAAGTCAAATACCCAACCAGAACATGTCAGATGTATGCTTATTTCTACAATAGTACTTACTCTTGTTCTTACAAATGGAAGCCAATACAGCACCATTTTGAGAATTTTAAAAATGAAAGCATTCTATATATTTTAGAATCAAGCGAAGTATGTGGCAACTTTCTTGAATCATCCATTCTTTTACATAGAAGCAGTTTGAGAAGCTTATCCCTATACAATTATTAAGTGATTTTCCTCAAGGTGTTGGTTGAATTTTGCGACTAGCAGAAGTTAAAAAGTGGGGCTGGCCAAAAAAAAAAAAAAAAAAAAAAAAAAAATTGAACACAGGGGTCTTTCCTGAGACTCATACTCCAACCAAGTACCTAAGTACCATGCCTAGAGATAACCTAGAACTCCTGCACAGATGGAGCCCATGGCAGTTCAGTGTCCAAATGGGTTCCATAGTAATGGGAACAGGGACTACTTCTGACATAAACTGATTGGCCTGCTCTTTGATCACCCACCCCTGATGGGGGAGCAGCCTTACCAGCCACAGAGGAAGACAATGCAGCCACTCCTGATGAGACCTAACAGACTAGGATCAGAAGCAAGAAAAAGAAACCCTCCCCTTCCAGTAGACTTGGAGAGGGGCATATGTGGAGAAGAGGGAGGAAGGGAAAGATTGGGAGGGGAGAAGGGAGGGAACTAAAGGGGGCATACAAAGTAAATAAAGTGTAATTAAAAATAAAATAAAATTTAAAAAAATGTGGGGCTGGTAATATGTCTCAGTCATTAAGAGTGCTTACTGTTATTTCAGAAGATCCACCTTTGGTTCCCAGCACTTTGAGGATGGCTCACAACCACCTCAAAATCATGTCAGGGGATATGATACCCGACATCTATGGGCTTCTGAACGTATGTGATAAAAGTAAATTCACACATCACACACATACATAAAAAAAGAAAAAAGTAAATATTTTAAAAAGTTTACAAATTCTGAGATCAGTAAAATGTTTACTTAGGTTGTTCAAATGCTCAGTTTATCTCTTTTGAGGGTGCTTATGAACACAACATAACTATACTAAAATGTCATAAATTCCCAAGAAAGATATTTTAATATAAAAATCTAGGAAGAGTATAATATCAGAGACAAACATGTATGGCAGCATACTACTGGTCTTTCTGTCTGTGTCTCCATGTTTGTCTGCCCTCACTAAGACTGTTTTAGACCTTATCTTCTGCTTCAGTGATGCAGAGGTCTCAATTTCTGTACTCTTTTTCTACAGATGAGGAAAAAGGACCTTCTTCAAAACATCTGATGAGGGTGGTTTGTGAAGCACAAAGAGATCTGGGTTGCTTGAGCATTGACAGGAAAAGTGGGCCATATTAGTAGGTTTCATTTAGTATGACAGGAGGCAATAGCTAGAGAAGGGACCTAGAACTTACTGTCTCCTTCCTAGATGTATCTAGGTTTTTGTGACTTGACCCAACATTTATTTCAGTGATTTTTACCAGCAGCACAAAGTTATGTTGTAGTACACATCTCAGATATATTACATTCTATTAAAGGATCTGTGATGTAGGAGCATAATATTTAACATTTCTTTGTTGTTCCATATTTCATTCAGGTTGAAAGGGCTTGTTTTATGTGTTGAAATCTACTCTTTCTATTTCTATAACCAGATATGTCAACTAGGAATTAGTTCTTTGGGATACTAAATGACAAGCTAGAGCATAAATTTTATAATTATTATAAAGTTATATGAACATTATATAGCTTACATACATTCAATATCTGTACAGGAGAAAGATCAAACAGAAGAAAAACATTTATAAAGTGTCTTGTTACATTTGTGAGCTCTGCTTCCCTGATTTAACATTTCTGACTGCTCTTCAAGAGTTTGTTCTCTCAAAATGAAAACTAATCACTTTTCACTGACTTTACTCATGGTTTTAAAATCTTCTTAGATGATTTCAGCATGAAAAACTTATTGCTTAATTGTATATTTTTCTTTGATATTACATAGTACCTCCCACACTACGATACAGAGCAGAGTTGGCAAATTACATTCTGTAGGTCAAATGTGTGCACACCAGTTTTTGTCAAAGTTTCACTGGAGCACAGCCATGCCTGTTTATTTATGTGGTGTTCAAGGACACATTCATGCCACAATGGCTGGGCTGACTAGCTGTGACAGAGACCATCTGGCTAGTAAAGCCTAAAATATTTACTATCTGGACCTTTGTAAAAACCTTACTGGTTTCTGGAATAGCAGCAGAATTGCTTTCCCATGTTTTATACATAACATACACATGTCTCTCTTTCAAAAGGTCTTTTGAGACAAGCTTCTTTTTATCAACATGCTCCTAAGCTTTGTTGTTTTCTGCTACTTTGAAAAAATCTTTTTCTTTTTTTAAATTTAATTATTTTTATTAATTACAGTTTATTCACTTTGTATCCCCCCTGAACCTCCTTCCTTCCTCCCCTGCCAACCTCACCCTCCCTCCTCCCCTTCCAATCCCACCCTCCCTCTTCCCCATCCATGTCCCTCTCTCAGTCCACTGAAAATGGAGGTCCTCCTCCCCTTCCCTCTGATCCTAGTCTATCATATCTCATCAGGAGTGGCTGCATTTTCTTCTTCTGTGGCCTGGTAAGGCTGCTCCCCCCTCAGGGGGAGGTGATCAAAGAGCAGGCCAATCACTTCCTGTCAGAGAGAGTCCCTGTCCCCATTACTATGGAGGCCACTTGGATACTCAACTGCCATAAGCCTACCTCTGTGCAAGGGTTCCAGGCCATCTCCATGACTGGTCCTTGGCTGGAGTATCAGTTTCAGAAAAGACCCCTGTGCCCAGACTTTTAGTTATCTGTCGCTGTCCTTGCAGCACTCCTGTCCTCTCCAGGTCTTGCTATTTCCCACTTCTTTCATAAGATTCCCTGTACTCTGCCCAAAGTTTCGCTATGAGGTATCTGCCTCGATACCCTGCAGGGTAGAGCCTTTCAGAGGCCCTCTGTGATAGGCTTCTGTGGTATTCCCTGTTCACTCACTCCTCCGATGTCCATCCTCTTTGCCGTTCTGAATGGGGATTGAGCAATTTAGCCAGAATCCTCCCTTCTGATTAGCTTCCTTAGGTGTACAGATTTTAGTATGCGTGCATGCGAGCAGAGCTCACCTGCCATTGATTACTGCTTGGGTAGTGGGGCACAGAGCCCCAACCTCAGACCTGCAGAAACCTGGGATCCCCGAGATCAACCCCCTGATACTGTTCCAAGAGATAACCAGTTATCCCTAATTAAACTAACCAAACCATGGCGCACCCAGGTTACAGCAGCAGCTCACTAAATTTACAGCAAGAAACCCAGAAGCAGGGCAGCTGTCTCCAGGACTTCTCCAGGTGGGAGGAGAGCCCTCTTGACTAACAAGGACCACAGTTACCACTCAGGCCTGTACGCCTGAGGTGAGCTGTGGCAATTCCTGAAAAACACCGGCCATTCAGTGACCATACCCAAAAAGCTGAGGAGACCTCCTTCTGGGAAAATCATCTTCCTGCCAAGGAGATTCTCTCCACCACAGGATTCCAGGAAGCACCAGAAACTAACACCCAACACCTAAGATAGCCCAATTGGTAGAGGCCAGCGTAAAAGCTCAACCAACAAAAGACAGAGCAATATGGCATCTCTAGAACCTAGTTATCCAGGGACAGGCAGCCCTGGACACCCCAGAATAATTGAAATTCAAGAAGATGACCTTACATCTATGCTTATGAAGAGGATAATAGAGGAAACTAATAAAATGCATAAAAAACTAGAAGAAGATAAAGTCAAAGAGATTATGGCCATCCATAAAGAAATAGAGTAAAATAAAGACAAACTGATTGTGGTCATCCGTAAAGAAATACAGGAAGTTGCAGCCAAACAGTTTGTGGTCTTTAGAGAGGAAATACTTAAATCACTGAAAGAAATAAAAGAAACAGAAGATTGTTCAAACAAATAGCTGAAGGAATTGACAGAAAAATAGGAAAATATAATCAGACAGGTGAAGGAAATCAACAAAACGGCTCAAGATTTGAGGATAGAATTGGAAAAATTAAAGAAAACACAAATGAAGGAAATTGTGGAGAGAAAAACCTAGGGAAGAAAACAGGAACTACAGAGGTAAGCATAACCAATAGACTACAAGAGATGGAAGAAAGAATCTCAGATGTGGAGGATACAATGGAAGAAATCGATATACCATCAAAGAAAATGTTAAATCTAAAAAATTCCTGACACAGACTGTCCAAGAAAATATTTTAAGTAACTTCAGCAAATGCTTATATGAATCTCATAGTAAATTAGACATTATGTTAAACATTTAACGAAAGAGTGGCTGAGGGAATAGTGGAATAAAACAAGAAATAAGTACTTCTTAGCCATGAAAATGATGTAGTTTGGTTGAAAGACTATTTATGCTTTGACTTTATTTAGCTTACCCAAAAACTTATCTTCTATGTAGCTTCCACTAATGGAAAGAGTATAAACAGGGAAAACAAGCTCCTTTACCCATACACAGAAGCTTTTATGGGTGTTCTGTGGGTGACTAAAAAGTCCCTAAATACTCTGACTCATTTTTCTACACATAATTTTCATAGTGATTTTGCATGAGTATCTCCCATCAGGATGAAGACTTCTGCTAGTGGAACATTGACAGCACTGGAACTTTAACTAGGAAGAGCTTTATCAGGTTCCAGAACTGTGAAAATAAGTTTCTATTGTTTATAAACGTCTCACTATAGACATCAGAACAGACTGAGAAACTTGTGATAGCCAATGGATAAGAAAACTAAAGATTTGGATGTTTCTGCTAAAGAGATGATTCACTGAATGAATGAAACAAACCAATAAGCAATCAAAGATTGTAGTGATGATACACATACAAAGAAATAAATAAAACAACTGTTAATTATTTCCCTGTGTTTTGGTTTTCTCTATTTGCCACTTAACAAACTTAAGCAATGGAAAGACGATAGAAGAAAGTTTGGAAGTATTAAGACAATTAGTACTTGTTTCTGTTTAAATGAAGCTTCCAAGTATATTTTGTACTTTGAAATGCAGTTGGCCTGGTGTGGTGACTCATGCATTTAATCCTAGCCCTTGGTGGGCAGAGGTAGGAAGTTTGAGGCCAGCTTTGTGTGCATAGTGAGTTCCAGGCTGACCACAGCTGGGTAGAGAGACTGTCTCAAAACACCAAAAGAAAAAAAATAGTACAGAAGAACATAATAAATATAATAAATAATAACAGTATATATACACATAAATATTTAGCTATAAGTAACCTGGCCCTGGTGGTATACATCTATAATCTTAGTACTTGTGAGGTACAGGCAGGAGGATCAAGAGCTCATGGTTGTCCTGGTCTACATGAGACCCTGTTTCAAAACAACAAACACAACCAAACAATCCAAAGAAAGATAATTATTTAACATACATCTGTACATTGCAGACCTTATTAAATTTTGTGACTGTGGTCTGACAAGATGGGTAGAGGCACTTATTGCCATGTCTGATGATCTAAGTTAAATTCCCGAAACTGCATGGTGGGGGAAGAAAACTAATTTACCAAATTCCCTTCTGATTTTCACATGTCCATATGAATTCACACATGAATAAATGGTACAAATTACTACTGACAGGATATGAGAGCAACAATTGGGAGTCTCTAAACCTTTGAGAGGCCAATTCAAGAATATTTGCAAATTCAAAATATTTCAAGTCACTCTGAGATATATAAGTAAAGAGCATCTCAAAAATCAAAATTGGGTTTGATTCTGGAAGATTTGCAAGTTGAGGTCTGTTTTGGCTACACTGTCTCAGAATCAATACCAGCAAAAGAGACAAAAAGTGAAGCTCATTGCTCCAGTGATCAGGAGAAATAAGTACTCTTTAGAAAATGTTCTTTAATTTCTAGAAAATTTGACAAAATACTGTTACTTTCTTTATTCCTTTTCATAGGTAACATTTGTAATTATTTGTTGTATCATGAGAACACTAATATATTTTATCCCTATTATTAAATAAAAGATTCCAAATATAGGGTGAGTCATGGTGATTGTTTGGAATTCCATGATGATACCTACATTGTCGACTTTTCTATGTCTACTTTCTTTGTCTACCTTTTAAGGAAAGACAAAATTTTACTCAGTTGTTGTTTCTAGCTGTCTTAGATCATCTAAGACATGGAATGCACATGAACAGCCATGACATGGAACTCTCAAAAACACCTTGCTCTGAACAGCAAGTGTAGAGGTCTCAAGGGCTTTCTAACATCTTGGTGCACTACCTGGAAGATAAAGTTCAAGACACCAGTTTCCAGAATAAGTCAAGCACTGCATTGTTAAAAAGTATCCTAAGTCAGTGTGGCTGAAAACAAACCCCATTTTAGGAAATAGTCCTCCCTTTTTGTCCTTAGTTCAAATGATGCTTGTTTGTGTTCAGGGCCCACAGTCTACCACAGAACCACTACTCTATGTGTGGTTGAGCTTTCTTAGCTGCCCTTGTGCTGTAACTTCCTTTCTCACATTGTTTTTTCTTTCCTTTGACATTAAAACATTAGTGATCAGATAGGTATTTCCTCCAGGCTATTTCTACATCCTCCCAGTGAATGGTTCTGAAAGCAGTTTCTAGAACACTTTGTTGGGGGAATAAAAGGATACTCAAAGCTTGGAGAGAAGGATGTTGAGGAATCATTAATATTCAAATTCAAATCAAGGGAAAGGTGTAGGAATAAGCTTAACATATTTATAAGAAAGAATTGAGACAAGTTGGTTCCTGGGTATCTTCGTCTTAAAGCTGCCTTCCTCTGGACTGGTGTTGGCTGTTTTATGGCAAATAAACAGTATTCCAACATGGCTGTTCCAGGAAAGGTAAGAGAAAAATAAAAAAAGGAAAACCTCTTCAAACCTTAATGGGTGATTTTCTTTAGGGATTTGTGTTTCCTATAAACCACTGTGAGAGCTTCTCTGAGAGGGAAATGGAGAGATGTGGTAGTAATTTTAGTTGCAATGTGCAAGTCTTTGCTTATAGGATTTGAGACATATGAAAAACATGAATATGTATGGCAGAGAGATAAATGGATTCATTCATTCAGAATGGTGATGATGGTCACAATTAGGTGTACTAAGTCAAAAAATTTAAATAAAAATATCTTTGGTTCTAACTCATACTTTGCTCATCTTTCAAAGAAAAATAGAATTTTCTTGTTTTAAATATGTACATTAATTTCATGGACTACTAATGTTTTCTTATTTACTTTCATTTTTATATAACAAATTTATCAAATGTCAAATATTATTATGAGCACTTAATAGGTATTAATTAATCTAATCTCCTAACCTCACAGAGCAGATCTGATTGTTACCTGTTTTTTTAAAAATAAGTAAGCAGGAGAGAAAAAGATTCAATAACTTGGTGAAGTGAGGTTTATTCTCTTCTGTTTATTTTTCAGGGGTGACATTGTCTTTAGATGTATACCTTAATGACAAACTAGCTGAATGTGTTCTTTTAGAGAATAAAAACAAAGGATGAAATGGAAATGTTATCATTGCAAACAACTAAAACATAATCATTTATTTAAAGGTGTGGTGTAGCTCACAGTCAAATAAAAAAGCAGTGGATATGTGTAGTGAGTCCAGTATTTATGGGGCTAAAGATGGGTGACAGACAGAACAGTGATAACAACACAAATCACGTAACTGAAAGTCTCAAATCACAATGCTCAAATGAAGGCAGCAGGTAGGATTTAGACATGTCTGGGGAAGTGTATTGAAAGGGACACCTTTATATAATTTAAGGGTTCTTGATGTTGAAAGTTGGCATAAAAAAGATCAGCCATTTTCTTTTATTTGTCCCTGATTCTGACTAGAATAAAAGAGCTTCCCACAGCATGTGTAACTATGACCACCAGCGGTTCAAGAAAATACAAAAGCTAAAGCCCTAAATGGGAAATTACCAAATAGCTAGTGATACTGTTTGAGGTAATACAGACAGAAGAAAATAAACTTTGTTTGAAGGATATTGTGTATAGTGTACTGTAATTCCTAAGCTTACAGTTTGGCTGAAGAGAAACTCCTGATACAAATAAAAGTAGACAACTGTGTTAGTTATTTTTCTATTGCTGTAATAAACACACCACAACCAAAGCAATTTATAGAAGAAAGAATTCATTTACACTTACAGATCCAAAGGGATAAGAGTGCATCATGGTAAGAGTTCACATCTTGGACAGAAATGTCTGAAGCAGAAAGAACAAAGTGGGAGTGGCTCAAGTCTTTAAACTCTCAAAGCCTGCCCTCAGTGACAAACTCCCAGCAAGGCCATACTGAAGGACTGTGTACTGCAGGGTGCTCACCTCTGGACCTTGGATTACAGATCACACTCAAGCACCAACCTCCAAGCACAACCAAAACAGAGATCCTTTATAGAGCAAGGCAAAGAGAGAAGACAGCTGAATCAGTAACAGCAACAAAGAGCTTTCCACATGTTAATTTTAAGAGGGAAAAAGGGAAAGTCTGTGTTAGAATGAGCTAAATAAGTTCTCATGGGTTATTTTAATTAGGATAGTAAAAATAAGGAATTCTGGTTGCTAGATCTTGATGTTTTGAGAGTTGGACCTCAGCAGTCTTAGCAATGAGTCAAGCATAACAAAGTGGACAAATAAAGGACTAGACTTTGGTGACTAGCTTTAAGAATATAATATAAAAGTTTAACAAAGGAGAGAAAAGGTTAAGCACTGTGTTTACCATGCTTGGACCAGCTAGAGCCCTTCACATATCTCTTAAACATCCCCAAACAGTACCACCAACTTGCAACCACATGTTTAAATACTGGAGCCTTTGAGGGACATTTTCACTCAAACCTAAATACCACTTTAAGAAATAGTTCACCCAAAGAGAGAAACAGGCAACTCTAACAGGCTCTGGTACATCCTAAAAATTTCGATAGAATAGTTAGACACTAGAAAATATATTCATGAACAGCAAAATGAAAAGCAGAAGGAAAGGCAAAAGTCATAATAAAAAGATCAAATGCATTTGAAAGATAATAAAATGCATTTTGTAGAAATTAGAAAGTAATTCAAAACTTGCTAAAAGTTTTAGCAAGTTTTTAATTTTGAAATTAAATTTTTCAATTTTGAATTTTCAATTTTGAAATTAAAAACTTGCTAAAAGTCTTAAATAATAGATTTCACATAGTTAAAGATAACTGATGGAGTACATGATGGGCTCCAAGAAATGAACCCAGAGAAAAACGAAAAGAGCAACATAACTGAAAGTAACATTTAAAAAAATAGTAGTAAAGGAATGAGAAGATGCTGTCTATGGCTAAGAGTACTTCTAGAAGAAATAGAAATACTAAAGTATGTTTCTAGCGTCACAGTGAGTCCCAAAGTTGATACGTAAAATATATGTATAGTTAGCTCACAGCAGCTGTGCAAAAACACATGATCTACTAAGTAAGAAATCTCAATAGCAAGAGGACAAGGATCATCCATAAAATTTTCCAACTAAATAGACTGCTTGAGAGCAGGAGGGAGCCAGAAGGCCCTGGAGAGTCTTAACATCTTCACACTCGGGAGTACATGGGCAGCCCTGGTTGGGGTTAGTGGGTTGTTGAGAAAGGAGGATGGGAAGTTTTGAGGGACAAGGAGGTATGGGTAAACCTGGAAGGCTCGAGAGTAAAATTGGGGCAAAAATGATCAAAATATATTATACAGAATTCTCAAATAATGAAAAATTATTATATACTAGTATTAAATAGTATTAAATACTAGTATTAATTTAATACTAGTATTAAAAAATACTAAATACTTTAAAACTATGTTTAAGTTTACACAGTACTTAATACAAGTCTTTCTTAGATATGTGATATTTTTTTCAGAGCCTGTGACTTGCCTTTTCTTTCTTGTAACTGTTTTCTTTTCTTTTCTTTTTGGAAGAGTAGTCATTTTAAATTCTGATGAAGTCCATTAATCATTTTTTTCTTTCATGAACCAAGCCTTTAGTGTCATATATAAGAACTATTTTACTAATGTCAGATCAGAAAAAGTTTCTTCTCTGTTTCTCCTAAACGTTTTATAATCTTGAATTTGACATTTATGTTTGTGATTCATTTTGAATTAATTTTGACAGAAGGCATGCCTTTTGGGTTGGGGTTCATCTTTAAGATATAGAATTCAATTATTCCATTATCAAATGTTGAAAATATTGTTCATTATTCCTGGAATTAGCCTTTTATTTTTAAATAAAAATTCAACTGGGTCCCGAGACCCACCAACATGGGCCGCGTTTGCAGCAAGACTGTGTGTGAACAAGGCGGCCCAGATCATCATCAAGAAGTATTACACGCGCCTGGGTAATGACTTCCATACCAACAAGCATGTGTGCCAAGAGATTGCCATTATCCTCAGCAAGAAGCTCTGCAACAAGATAGCTGGCTATGTCACATATCAGATGAAGCAGATTCAGAGAGGTCCTGGGAGAGGTATCGCTATCAAGTTGCAGGAAGAAGAGAGAGAGGGAGAGATAACTACTTTCCCAAGGTCTCAGCCCTAGATCAGGAGATTATTGAGGTAGATCCTGACAGCAAGGAAATGCTGAAGCTTCTGGACTTTGCCAGTCTCTCCAACTTGCAAATCACTCAGCTTACAGTTGGGGTGAATTTCAAAACACCACGTGGAGCCATTTAAATTTGTTGTCATATTTTCAATAAACGAGAAAAAAAGAAGAAGAAATTCAGTTGGGAAAACTATATGTATGTTAATTTCTGTATTTTCTATTCTGTTTTATTTATCTAAGTTTTCATCCCATCACCAAAGTACAGTTTATTATTACAGTTTTCTTATAACCCTTGATGCTGGGTTGTGTGATTCCTTTTAATTTATTCTTATTTTTTTGTGGCTTGTCATATTTTTTAATTTAATTTTATTTTTATGAATTACAGTTTAGTCACTTTGTATCCCTCCCCCATCCTTTCTCAAACCCACCCTCCCTTTCTCTTCTTCTCCTATGCCCCTCCCCCAGTCCAATGCTAGTGGAGGTCCTCCTCCCCTTCCATCTGACCCTAGTCTAACAGGCCTCATCAGGAGTGGCTGCATTGTCTTCCTCTGTGGCCTGGTATGGCTGCTCCCCCCTCAGTGAGAAGTGATTAAAGAGCAGGCCAATCAGTTCATGTCAGAGACAGTCCCTGTTCCTAGGTTGGAGTATCAGTATCAGGGAAGACCCCTGTGCTCAGATTTTTTTGCTTCTGTTGCTCTCCTTGTCCTCTCCAGATCTTACTATTTCTTACTTCTTTCATAAGATTCCATGCACTCTGCCCAATAGTTGGCCATAAGTCTCAGCATCCGCTTTGATAGCCTGCAGGGCAGAGCCTTTCAGAGGTCCTCTGTGGCAGGCTCTTAACTTGTTCCCTGTTTTCTCCTTCTTCTGATATCCTTCCTCTTTGCCTTTCTGGATGGTGATTGAGCATTTTAGCCAGAGTCCTCCCTCTTGATTAGTTTCTTTAGAGGTACAGATTTTAGTATGTTTGTCCTATATTATATGTCTGTACGAGTGAGTATATATCCTGTGTGTCTTTCTGTTTCTGGGATAGCTCACTCAGGATGATCTTTTCCAGATCCCACCATTGACCTGCAAATTTCATGATTTCCTTGTTTTTAATTGCTGAGTAGTATTCCATTGTGTAGATGTACCATACTTTCTGTATCCATTCCTCAGCTGAGGGACATCTTGGTTGTTTCCAGCTTCTGGCTATTACAAATAAAGCTGCTAGAAACATGGTTGAGCAAATATCCTTATTGTGTACTTGAACATATTTTGGATATATGCCTAGAAGTGGTATAGCTGGATCTTAAGGAAGTGCTATTCCTAATTGTCTGAGAAAGCGCTTTCTCTTTTGATTTCCAGAGTGGTTGTACAAATTTACATTCCCACCAGCAATGGAAGAGGGTTCCCCTTTCTCCACAACCTCTCCAGCATGTCTTGTCTCTTGAGTTTTTGATCTTAGCCATTCTGATGGGTGTAAGATGAAATCTCAGGGTCATTTTGATTTGCATTCCCCTGATGACTAATGGCGTTGAGCATTTCTTTAAGTGTTTCTCTGCCATTCAATATTCCTCTGTTGAGAAGTTTCAGTTTAGTTCTGTTTTCCATTTTTTAATTAGATTACTTGATTTGTTACTTTTTAACTTCTTTAGTTCTTTATATATACTGGATATTAGCCCTCTGTCAGATACAGGATTGGTGAAAAAAAAAAGATAGCATCTTCAACAAATGGTACTGGTCTAACTGGATGTCTACATGTAGAAAAATGCAAATAGATCCATACTTATCACCCTGCACTAAACTAAAGTCCAAGTGGATGAAATACCTCAATATAAAACCATACACACTAAACCTGTTAGAAGAGAAAAGTGGGGAAGAGCCTGGAACTTATTGGCACAGGAGACAACTTCCTGAACAGAACACCAACAGCACAGGCTCTAAGAGCAACAATCAATAAATGGGACTTCATGAAACTGAAAAGCTTCTGTCAGGCAAAGGACACTCTCGTCAGAAGAAAATGACTAGCTACAGATTGCGAAAGGATTTCCTTGTTTTTAGTTGCTGAGTAGTATTCAATTGTGTAAATGTACCACAATTTCTGTATCCATTCTTCCATTGAGGGATATCTGGGTTGTTTCCAGGTTCTAGCTATTACGAATAAAGCTGCTATGAACATGGTTGAACAATTTTATTTTTTTTTGTGTGTGTACTTGAGGATCTTTTGGACATATGCCTAGGAGTGTAATAGCTGGATCTTGAGGAAGCTCTATTCCTAATTGTCTAAGAAAGCACCAGATTGATTTTCAACCAAGTGTTTGTAAAAGTTTACATGCCCATTATCAATGGAGGAAGGTTCCCCTTTCTCCACATCCTCTCCAGTATGTGTTGTCACTTGAATTCTTTATCTTAGCCATTCTAAATGGTGTAAGATGAAATCTCAGGGCTGTTTTGATTTGCATCTCCCTGATGCCTAAGGATGTGAAGCATTTCTTTAAGTGTTTCTCTGCTATTCTATATTCCTCTACAGAAAATTCTCTGTTTAGCTCTGTACTCCATTTTTTAATTGGATTACTTGATTTGTTGGTTTTAAACTTCTTTAGTTCTTTATACATTCTGGATATTAGCTCTCTGTCAGACACAGGGTTGGTAAAAATCCTTTCCCAGTCTGTAGGCTGTCATTTTGTTCTGACTACAGTGTCTTTTGCTTTACAGAAACTTTTCAGTTTCATGAGGTCCCATTTATTGATTCTTGAACTTAGAGCCTGTGCTGTTGGTGTTTTGTTCAGGAAGTTGACTCCTGTGCCAAGGAGTTCTAGGCTCTTCCCCCTCCCCCTTTTCTTTTAACTGATTTAGTGTGTCTGATTTTATTTTGAGATCTTTGATCCACTTGGACTTTAGTTTAGTGCAGGGTGATAAGTATGGATCTATTTTCATTTTTCTACATGTGGACATCCAGTTAGACCAGTACCATTTGTTGAAGATGCTGTGTTTTTTCCATTGTATGGTTTGGCTTCTTTGTAAAAAATCAAGTATCAGTAGTCGTGTTGGTTTATTTCTGGGTCCTCTATTCAAGTCCATTGATCTACCATTCTGTTTCTATGCCAATACCAAGCAGTTTTTGTTACTATTGCTCTGTAGTACAGCGATGGAGATATCTCCAGACAATCTGTTGTTTGACAGTATCATTTTGGCAATTCTGGGTTTTTTGTTTTTCCAAATGAAGTTGAGAATTGTTCTTTCAAGATGTGTAAAGAATTGTGTTGGTATTTTGTTAGGAATTGCATTGAATCTGAAGATTTATTTTGGTAGGATGACCATTTTCACTATGCACATCCTACCACTCCATGAGCAAGGAAGATCTTTCTACCTTCTGATATCTTCTTCTATTTCTCTCTTTGGAGCCTTGAAGTTTTTTTCAAACACTTGCTTGGTTAGAGTCATGCCAAGGTACTTTATGTTATTAGTGGCTATTGTGATGGGTGTTGGTTCCCTAATTTCTTTCTTATCTTTTTTTGTCTTTGGTATACAGGAGGGCTTCTGATTTTTTTGAGTTTAGTTTGTATCCAGGCACTTTGCTGAAGGTTTTTATCAGCTGAAGGAGCTCTCTGGTTGAATTGTTAGGGTCACTCAGGTATACTATCATATTATCTGCAAATACATTGACTTTTTCCTTTCTGATTTGTATCCCCTTGATCTCCTTTAGTGGTTCTATTGCTCTAGCTAGGACTTCAAGCACTATGTTGAAGAGATATGGAGAGAGTGGGCAGCCTTGCCTTGTCCCTGATTTTAGTGAGACTGATTCAAGTTTCTCTCCGTTTAGTTTGATATTGGCTATAGGCTTGCTCTATATTGTCTTTACTATATTTAGGTATGTGCCTTGTATCCCTGATCTCTCCAAGACTTTAAACATGAATGGATGTTGGATTTTGTCAAATGCTTTTTATGCATCTAAGGAGATGATCATGCAGTTTTTCTCCTTTGGTTTGTTTATATGGTGGATTACGTTGATGGATTTCCATACATTGAACCACCCCTGCAAGCCTGTGATAAAGCCTACATGGTCATGGTGGATGATAACTTTTATGTGTTCTTGGATTCAGTTTACAAGTGTGTTATTGAGTATTTTTACATCAATGTTCATAAAAGAGATAGGTCTGAAGTTTTTTTTGTTGGGTCTTTGAGTGGTTTATGTGTCAAGACTGTTGCTTCACAGAATGAGTTTGGTAATGTTCCTTCTGTTTTTATTTTGTGGAATAGGTTGAAAAGATTTGAAGTTAGTTCTTCTTTGAAGGTGAGGTAGAATTCTGCACTGAAACCATCTGGTCCTGGGCTTTTTTTGGAAGAGCCACTTCTGATGACTGCCACTGTTTTCTTTAGGGATATAGGACAATTCAATCTATTTACCTGATCTTGATTTAATTTTGGTAAATGGAATCTATGAAAAAAATTGTCCATTTCATTCAGATTTTCAAATTTTGTGGCATATGGGCTTTTGTAGTAAGACCTAATGATTGTTTGGGTTTCTTCAGTGTCTGTTGTAATGTCCCTCTTTTAGTTTCTGATTTTGCTGATTTGGATAGTTTCTCTCTGCCTTTTAGTTAGTTTGGCTAAGGTTTTTTTCTATCCTGTTGATTTTCTCAAAGAACAAGCTCTTGGTTTCATTGATTCTTTGAATTTTTTTATTTGTTTCTTATTCATTGATTTCAACCCTGAATTTTATTATTTGCAGCCATCTACTCCTCTTGAGTGTGTCCACTTTTTTTTTTTTCCTCTAGGGCTTTCAGGTGAGCCATTACGTTGTTTGTATGAGATGTCTCAAGTTATTTCTTGAAGGCACTTAGTGCCATGAATTCTCCTCTTTGCACTGCTTTCATTATGTCCCATAGGTTTGGGTATGTTGTGTTTCCATTTTCATTGAATTTTAGGAAGTTTTAAAATTTTTCTTTATTTCTTCCTTAACCCAGCTGTCACTGAGTAGCAAATTGTTCACTTTCCATGTATGTGCAGGTTTTTTGCTGTTTCTGTTGTTGTTGAGGTCCAGCTTGATCCATGGTGGTCAGACAGAATACAAGGGATTATTTCAATCTTCTTGCATTTGTTGAGGCTTGCTTTGTGACCAAATATATGGTCAAAATTGGAGAAGGTTCCATGTGGGCCTGAAAAGAATATATACTCTTTTGAGTTTCGGTGAAAAGTTTTGTAGACATCTATTAGGTCTATTTGATTTAGGACCTCTGTAAGTGTCTTTATTTCCCTGTTTAGTTTTTGTCTGGATGATATTTCCTTTGGTGAGAGTGGAGTATTGAGGTCTCCCACTATTGAAGTGTTGGGATTGATATGTGATTTAAGCTTTAATAATGTAGGTGCTCTTGTATTTGGGGCATAGATGTTCAGAACTGTGAAGTCCTCCTGGTAGATTTTTTCTTTGATGAGAATGAAATGCCCCTCCTCATCTTTTTTTGATTAATTTTTGTTGAAAGTCTATTTTATTTGATATTAGGATAGCTGTATAGCTTTTTTCTGAGTCCATTTGCTTGAAAAACATTTTACCAGCCTTTCACTCTGAGGTACTTTGTATATGTGTTGCAGAGGTGTGTTTCTTGGATGCAGCAGAATGCAGCAGAATGCAGCAGAATGTTGGATCCTGTTTCTGCAACCATTCTAGTAGTCTGTGTCTTTTTATTAGAGAGTTGATTCTGTTGATGTTTGCAAATGATAGTGACCAATGAATGTTAGTTCCTTACTAGGTTTCAATGCTTGTTTATTTTTATGTTTTTAATTCTTTGTTGTGAAGTTATCTATATCCTGTGTTTTCTTGGGTGTAGTTGATTTCATTGGGTTGGCATAGGAGGAGAATAGGGAGGGAGGGTGGGGTTGGGAGGAGAAGAGGAAGGGGCCTCAGCCAGGATCCAAAGTGAATAAATTTTAATAAATTTATTAAAATTGTAATAAATAATAACAATTAATAAAAATGTGTCTCTCAAGGCATAAGCAGTTACAAATTTAGAACGGTGACTTTGTGATTCAGGCCCCTGTCTACCCAGCTATGACTCCATACTGCTTTTCAGCTTGCCTGGATGGTTGAGGTTGCTTAAGCACACACTGTGAGTGCCCAGGAAATGGTGACATAAGGTATTTCATGAACAGGTCATTCATCATCTCATATTCTTGAAAGATATGTAAAATGCTGTCATCTTCACCTGCCCATTCTTATTTTTTAAATGTTAATTGATATTATCTGACTTTCATATGAATCATTATTAGGTAGGCTTATTACATCCCTTTTTATTAAGTTTGCTTGAGTGGTTCTTATGGATGATCTGGGAGTGCAGATAGCTGTAATTTTAAAAATTATACTTCTTTACATATTGTGTGCATGTTTGTGTGTGTGTGTGGGGGGGTCCATGCACACATTCTAAGAGTACACATATGGCAGTCTGCAAACAATTTTCTTTGAGTTGATTCTCTTCTTTTACCATATGGGTCTTGGGATTTGAACTCTTTACTTCAGGCTTGGCTTTAGGCAGGTGTACTTATCCACGGAGTCATCCACTGGTCTGAATGTCTTGACACTAGATTCAAGTTGGAATAATCAAAGGCACCAAACTGACAATTTCCCTTTTCTTTAAGTATGCATCACTGTTCTGCAGGTGTGGTGGAATGCATCTTTCATTTCTACTTCCTCCAACAAGTCCGTACTTACTCCAAGAAGGCCGTACCTTCTACTAGTGCCATTCCTTATGGGCCAAACATTCAAATACATGAATTTATGGATTCAGACCTATTCAAACCACCACATGCTGTGTAGACTTTATCATCTCTTGAAATTATTTTATCCTTGGCAATACAGAAGGATAATATAATTTCAAGAGATGATAAAGTCTACACAGCATGTGGTGGTTTGAATAGGTCTGACTCCATAAAGTCATGTATTTGAATGTTTGGCTCATACGAATTGGCACTATTAGAAAGTGTGGCCTTGTTAGAGTAGGTATGGACTTGTTGGAGGAAGTGTGTCACTGTGGGGCAGGCTTTCAGGTCTTCTAGGCTCAAAGCTACATCCAGGGACAGTCTCTTCCTTAATGCCTGTGGATGAAGATGTAGAACTCTCAGCCCTTTTTCAGCATGCTGCATGCTTCTCAGTATGATGATGATAATAGATTCACTCAACTGCTTAAACTGTAAGCCAGCCCCAATTAAATGTTTTCCTTTATAAGAGTTTCCTTTGTCATTGAATCACTTCACAACAACAAAACCCTAACTAAGACACAGCAGTATTTTATTCTATGGATTGAGCATGTGTTAGTTGCATGTAGTTCAGAAAGAGGTCTTCCTTGACCTCTGGCAAACTCTGCCAGTCAACAGGTACAAGTTGAAAATGAAGAAACCTATCACCCAAATCAGACAAGTATGATAGGGACTGACTCAGCAATTTTAATACACTTTACCTACTGAACTATCAACTCTAGGGAAAGACCACACTGCCTTTGAGTTCATGATCCTCCTGCCTTAACTTCCTCAAGTTTGCCGACTAGTTGGCTCAAGTCTGATGTTTTATTAAAATAATCCAAGCCACTTTCTAAGGTCATTTTTCTATTTCTCATACGAAAGTTCAATTTCCTATTTATGATTGTCTGTGACAATAATGTGCTGTTTAGTTAATTAGCTAATAGAAACCAATGGCACTTGTTAATTTTTTTTTATTCATAAGTGAAACACTTTTATGTTATTATGGAGTACATAGAGTCCAGCCCAATTGCCAGACTACGCTAAGGCCAAATATTTTACTTTGGAATATCTTTTTGTGACAGTAATGAAAAAAATGGCCTACATGCATCTTGCTAAAGAATTAATTTAGAAAGAATCTCCAGGTTTTACTCTTGGACTCCAAGGTTGAAATTATTGACTTTCAAGTTGGCTGTCTTCAGTACCAATATATTCCAGATTTAAATTGTATCTAATCAGTAAAATAAGTTTATTAGTTTGTGGCCTACAGGTTGCAGAAATCAAGGAATATTTGTAATTTACTGAAATTCCTAAGTGATGAACATTATATAACTTGTGTTATATTAAATTGTTTCAATTTAATATAACTTTTATAGTGCCTGGGTGAAACAAATGAAAGGAAAAATTTACTTCTATTTGGTCTAATGCTATTTACTTTGGAATTTAAGTTGAATGTAATAAAGGATCAAAAAACACTTAGGAAAAACAATTGATACTACTGGTTTCAAAAACATTGGCATAGAGTTCCCCTTTCCTTTTCCAAAAGGTAACCTCTAAACAGGATCTTAATCCTGAGTTTAAATGTCTCTTGTGCACAATTCCCACTTTCCCCAACTGCAGACTGCCAAGTACACAAAGAGCAAAGTTTAGTCAAAGTTCATCCTTAGGTCACCCACCCTGGAACCATCAATCTGGACAACCTCTGGGTAACCTCTTCCCAGCCTCAGATAGGAGCAGGAGCCTTTGCAGTCTTATTAGAGCATGCAACAATTAATTTGTCTTAAAGAGGAAATTAAACAGTCATGTACAGTGTAGAGACGAGGTCAGAAAGCAGACCTTGAGGTCCATTCACAATCTCTCTTTGGGGATCTTCCTCAAGCCTGAGGGAGGTGGGGCAGACTCTAAAGAGGAATAATTGTGTAAGACAAATCTGACAAAGCCTCTGTGACAAAATGAACATAAATGGGAGAGAAATGCAACCTGAGAACAAGCCTGCAGTGTTTGCAGGAGTGCGAATGCAACTCAGGAGATGGGGTGAGAACTCGGGCAAAGATGGCTTCCCAAACTCAGTGTGTATTAACCCAGAAAGCATAGCACTGTTGTCCTTGAACTTACTTTTTGTTGTGTCCTAGACTTTTATTCATGAACTAGAAGTTCTGTCACGAGGAAATGAGAGGAAAAAGGTCTGATGTGGAGTTCTATTGAGTCAGTGCTATTTGTGAATTCACAGTGAATTGAACCATTGTCTTCTGTAGATAGCATTTTTTTTTTTTTTTGCACAATTAGGGAAGTTGAATGATTAGTATGAGCATTACACATACAGAACTTTGAAAAAATTGGTGAGATGCTACATATTCACAGCAATATAATAATAAAAACTTATTAACTAGTCTTACCCCCAAACTGTGTGTGAAATCTATCTATCTATCTATCTATCTATCTATCTATCTATCTATCTATCTATCTATCATCTATCACTATCATAACTTTACTATAATGGTCTTCATTATTTGGAAGCTAACATTTACATAAATGAAATAGCTAATATCATGAGATGATATATGAAGCTGTGGTCACATTTATAAAAAGCTTGTTTAATTCATTTATAATAATAATCTGTAGATTTATTGAGTAAAATGCTGTACAGGGTATGTTGCTAAAGAAAAAATAATAAAAAAAGTTAAATAAAGAGTTTACAAAGAAATTTCTCAAAGAAACAGAAGTTGGAGAGTAAAAACATTGGAAAAATTAAATTACTGTAGGCAAGGAAAAATCTATTTACAACATTCACAGAACACACTGACATTATCCTTATGATCAACGACAAATTGCCATACATCTAAACAAAAATCCATATCTCATTGCAATTAAAATTTCTGATCTATAAAGTACTACTTAATATTAATTCTTTAATTCTATTAACTTTTAAGTTTAGCATATCAGTCTAATTAATTAAAAATACCAATTTTAATTAAACAATTTGCAAATAGAAATGCTCATACTTTCTAGCTTTATTTCCATATCACATCACTTGAAGAAGAGTTTATATTCAGTAAAATTAATGAAGTCATGCCTCTTTGTAGTCACTCTCTTTTCTTCACCTGTGTTTGAAATTTCCAGTTTTCCATATCTCATGTGGTAATGTAATTGAATTTTAATGGTCTTAACATAGAGGTAGTGCTTATCATATTTTAATTATTAATATAATTTTTATTACTTCTTTAAGAATCCCATACGGTGTGTTTTGATCATATTCACCTCTCACTCCTTCTAACTCTTGCCTGATCCAACCCTATCTCCTTCTAACTTTGTATACTCTTTTTAAAAACAAACTATGGAGTCCAATTTGTGCTGCTAATATACTTACGGGTGAAGTGTCATCCAGTGAAGCATGATGGACCTACCAGGGAACATACTGTTAAAGAAAACAGATTCTTCTTCCTCCAGAAGCCATCAGCTGTCACTAACTCCTCACTTGGGATGGGGTTCATTACCTACTCCCCATTCTATGCTAGAATGTTGACTAGCTTGATCTTGTGTTGGATTTGTGCATGCAGTCACAGCCCCTGTGAGTTTGTCTATCCAATAGCCCTGCCGTGTCCAACAATACTGTTTCCTGAAATGTATGTTTTGAAATTTTCCTTTCCCCTCTTCCACAATAAACATCTCATTTAGAAATGAGCACTCCACAGTCTCTTGTTCTTTTTCACTGACCATTTGCAGGTCTCTGTATTAATTGCCATCTACTACAAACAGAAGCTTCATTAATTAGGGATAAGGGACACAGTAATATATGGGTATAAATGTAAGAGCTGGGGCAGTTTATTACTATGTCCAGTTAGCAGAATAAGAGTTTTAAGTTTTCCCCTAGTACTTATAACCCAGTCGGCCACAAATTTTAAGCCTGGTACTAATAAGTACCAGTTTTGAGTTATAGGTTTGGAAAGGACTTTAATCTACCCAAAAAGTGGTCTAATGTTCCCATACATTCATGCCGCCACAGCACCAATGGGAATATCTTGCCATGCCAATCTGTATTGTAGCTCATAGTATTGGTGACTGGGTAAAGCTGTTGATTCTTCTTCTATTTTATAGCAAGCATAACAACTTTCCAGTACAATGAGAGCTAGCCAATAAACTTCTGGGTCAGTACTAGCTTGATTTCTTATGCCCTAAGACTCAAGTATGCATCTTCAGCAATAGGATTTTACCATCAAGGTAAGGTAACTAAGGGCAATGCCATTAGCCTGTAATATTTGGGACGTCTATGAGACTCTACTGATATACAAATCAAAAAGGTAATCTATAATGACATTAAGAAGCTTTTTATTTGATAGCTTATGATTTCTGGGGGGCATTCACCCATTATAGGGTAATTCCACTTAACCTCCATTTATATGTTATATGTATATATATTTAGGAAGCTTCTATGGTAGTAGGCTTTCATTTAAGTTTTTCAAAATCTTTTATCTTACTTACCCCTCCTCATCTTCCTTCCTCTACTCTGCCTCCAACTCTTTTCCATTTAGCACTTCTTGTTCTCCTTTGTAACATCTATGTACTATCTTCTTTTCGTTGAAATATCCCCTCATGAAATATCCCCCTCTTTACCCCTTTCATGACTTGTATAGGTACTCCACTTTAGACACAGAAATATGAAGATTCAGAGCTAGCACCCGCATATGAGAAAGAACATGTGGCATTTGTCTTTTGGGGGTCTCAGTTCAATCACTCACAGTGACTTTCCAGCTCTTTTCATTTACCTCAAGCCCACAGGTCTCACCTTTTTATTAAAGGGCTGACTAGTATTCATGTATCTATGTGACACATATTCACTCTCAATCCATCAACTGACGGACAGTCTTTCCCAGTCCTTGGTTTTGTGACTGGGAGCAGCAATGAACGTGGGTGAGTAAGTATTTCTGCAGCAGAATATAGAGTTCTTTGGGAATATGTCCAGTCATGGTAAAGCTGGATCAGCTGGTAGATCTATTTCTAAATTCTTGAGAAGCCTTCATTCTGATTTCTATAGTGGCTACAACAGTCTATAGTCCCACCATTAGTGAGTAAGTATTTCCCTTTTCCCACATCCATGCAAACATCCATTGTGTTTTTATCTATTCTGAATGGGGTAGAATGAAATCCCAAATTAGTTTTAAATTGCTTTTCAGTGGTGGCCTAAGATGTTGAACATTTAAAAAAATGTCTCTAGGCAATTTGCACCTTGTGCTTTGGAAACTCTACTTGGTCTGTGTCCCAATTTTCAATTGAGTTTTTTTTTTTCTTGGTGTTTAGGTTTTTGCCATTACTTTATATTATAAATGTCAACCCTGTCAGGTGTAGAGCCGGTGAAGATTTTTTTTTCTCTTTCCATGGGCTACCTCTTCTTTAGAATGATGGCATCCTTTGCTATACTGAAGCCTTTTAGGTTTCTGAGATCCCATTTGCCAATCGCTGGTCCTAAAGCTTGTGTCACCAGAGTTTCAAAAATCATTTCCTATGCCAACAAATTGAAGCTTATTCCATACTTTCTCATCTAATATATTAAGGGTTTAAGGTCTTAGGCTGATATCCATTTGGAGTTAAGTTTTGTGCAGGATGAGTGGTAAGATTGTATTTTCATTCTTCTACAAGTAACAATCCAGTTTACCAGAATAACTTATTGAAGATGCAGTCTTTTCTCCAACTTGCAATCTTTGCCTTTTTTTAAAGATCAGGTAACTGAGTGACATGGAATTATGTGGGCACTCAATTCCATTCCACGAGGCAGTGTGGCTATTTTTATGTCAGTACCATGATGTTTTGATAACTATATCTCTGTAGTATAACTTGAAGCCAAGGATAGTGATACTTCAACAATGCTATTTTAATTAATTGATTTATTTATTACAGTTTATTCACTTTGTATCCCTCCTGCAGCTCCCTCTCTTCTCCCCTGCCAATCCCAGCCTCCCTCCCTTTTCCTCACCTGTTCTCTTCCCCCAGTCCACTAATAAGGGAGGTCTTCCTCCCATTCCTTCTGACCCTAGTCTATCAGGTCTCATCAGGAGTGGTTGCATTGTCTTCCTTTGTGGCCTGGTAAGGCTGCTCCCCCATCAGAGATAGGTGATCAAAGAGCAGGCCAATCAGTTCTTGTCAGAGACAGTCCCATTACTATGTAACCCCCTTGGATGCTGAGCTGCCATGGGCTACCTGTGTGTAGGGGTTCCAGGACATCTCCATGAGTGGTCCTTGGCTGGAGTATCAGTCTCAGAAGAGACCCCTGTGCCCAGACTTTTTGGATCTGTTGCTCTCCTTATGTAGCTCCCATCCTCTCCAGGTCCTACAATCTCCCACTTCTTCCATAAGATTCCCTGCACTGTGCCCAAAGGTTGGCCATGAGTCTCAGCATCTGCTTCGACACTCTGCAGGGTAGAACCCTTCAGAGGCTCTCTGTGGGAGGCTCCCATTCTGTTCCCTGTTTTCTCCCTCCTCTGATATCCATCCTCTTTGCCTTTCTGAGTGGGGATTGAGCATCATAGCCAGAGTTATCCTTCTTGATTAGCTTTATTAGGTGTACAGATTCTAGTATGTTTATCCTATATTATATGTCTAATATCCACTTATGAGTGAGTATATACTCTGTGTGTCTTTCTAGTATGTTTATCCTATATTATATGTCTAATATCCACTTATGAGTGAGTATATACTCTGTGTGTCTTTCTGTTTCTGGGATACCTCACTCCAGATGATCTTTTCCAGGCCCCACCATTTACCTGCAAATTTCATGATTTCCTTGTTTTATTTTTTTATTTTTTATTGCTGAGCAATATTCCATTCTGTATATGTACCACAATTTCTGTATCCATTCCTCAACCGAGGGGCGTCTGGGCTGTTTCCAGCTTCTGGCTATTATGAATAAGGGTGTTAAAAACATAGCTGAACAAACGTCCTTGTATATGTGAATTTCTTTTAGATATATACCTAGGATATATGCTGGATCTTGAGGAAGCACTATTCCTAATTGACGAGAAAGCACCAGATTGATTTCCAAAGTGGTTGTACAATCTTACATTCCCACCAGCAGTGGATGAGGGTTCCCTTTCTCCTCAATCTCTCCAGCATGTGTTGTCATTGAGTTTTTCATCTTAGCCATTCTGATGAATGTAAGGTAGAATATCAGGGTCATTTTGATTTGCATTTCCACGATGACTAAGGACATTGAGCATCTTTTTAAGTGTTTTTCTGCAATTCGATATTCCTCTACAGATAATTCTGTTTAGCTCTGTACCCCATTTTTTTAAATTGGATTACTTGTTTTGTTGCTGTTTTACCTCTTGAGTTCTTTATATATTCTAGACATTAGCCCTCTGTCAGATATAGGGTTGGTGAAGATCCTTTCCCAATCTGTAGGCAGTCGTTTTATTCTGACGACAGTGTCTTTTGCTTTACAGAAGCTTTTCATTTTCACGAGGTCCCATTTATTGATTGTTGCTCTTAGAGCCTGTGCTGTTGGTGTTCTGTTCAGGAAGTTGTCTCCTGTGCCAATGAGTTCAAGGGTATTCCCCACTTTTTCTTCTAAGTGGTTTAGTTGTGTCTGGTTTTATATTGAGGTCTCTGATCCACTTGGATTTTAGTTTTGTGCAGGGTGATAAGAATGGATCTATTTGCTTTTTTTTTCTGCATGTAGACATCCAGTTAGACTAACACCGGTTATTGAAGATGCTATCCTTTTTCCATTGTATGATTTTGGCATCTTTGTCAAAAATCAGATCTCTGTAAGTATCCATAAGTGGGTTTATTTCTGGGTCTTCTATCTGATTCCATTGATCCACCATTCTGTTTCTATGCCACTACCATGTAGTTTTTATTACTGTTGTTCTACAGTATAGCTTGAGATCAGGGATGGAGATACCTCCAGATAATCTTTTATTGTAGAGGACTCTTTTAGAAATTCTAGGTTTCTTGTTATTCCATATGAAGTTGAGAATTTTTCTTTCAAGGTCTGTAAAGAATTGTGTTGGTAATTTGATGGGAATTTCATTGAATATGTAGATTGCTTTTGGTAACATGGCCAATTTTACTATATTAATCCTGCCAAGCTGTGAGCCTGGGAGAACTTTCCATCTTCTGATATCTTCTAATTCTTTCTTCAGAGACTGGAAATTTTTTTCATACAAGCCTTTGGCTTGCTTTGTTAGGGTCACCACCAAGGTACTTTATGTCTTTTGTGGCTATTGTGAAGGGTGTTGTTTCCCTAAATTCTTTCTCAGCCCTTTTGTCTTTTGTATACAGGAGGGCTTTTTTTATTTGTTTGTTTTAGTTTATTTTGTTTTAAGTCACTTTGCTGAAGGGGTTTATCAGCTGTAGGAGTTCCCTGGTAGAATTTTTGGGGTCACTCATGTATACTATCATATCATCTGCAAATAGTGATACTTTGACTTCTTCCTTTCCAATTTGTATCTCCTTGATCTCCTTTAATTTTCTTATTGCTCTAGTAAGGACTCCAAGACCTATTTTGAAGAGATATGGAGAGAGTGGGCAGCCTTGTCTTATGCCTGATTTCAGTGGAATTGATTTAAGTTTCTCCCTGCTAGTTTGATGTTGGCTATAGGCTTGCTGTATATTTTGCCTTTACTATGTTTAGGTATGTGCCTTGTAGCCCTGATCTCTCCAATAGTTTAAACATGAATGTATGTTGAAATTTGTCAAATGCTTTTTCAGCATCTAAGGTGATGATCTTGTGGCATTTTTTTTCAGTTTTTTAATATGGTGGATCACATTGATAGATTTCCATATATTGAACCACCCCTGCATACTGGGATGAAGCCTACTTGGTCATACTGTATGATATCTTTGATTGTTCTTGTGTTCTGTTTGCAAGTATTTTGTTGAGTATTTTTGCATCAAAGTTTATAAGGGATATTGACCTGAAATTCTCTTTCTTTGTTGGGTCTTTGTGAGGTTTAGGTACCAAGGTGACTGTGGCTTCATAGAATGTGTTTGGTAGTGTTCCTTCTGTTTCTATTTTGTGGAATAGTTTGAAGAGTATTGGTGTGAAATCTTCTTTGAATGTCTGGTAGAATTCTGCACTGAAACCATCTGGCCCTGGGTTTTTTGTTTGTTTGTTTTGTTTTTTGTTTTTTATGGGAGACTTGATGACCGTTTCTATTTCCTTAGGGGATATAAGACTATTTAACTTATTTACCTGGTCTTGGTACAGCTTTGGTAAGTGGAATTGATCAAGAAAATTATCTGTTTCATTTAGATTTTCAAATTTTGTGGCATATAGGCTTTTGAAGTAAGTCCTAATGATTGTTTGGGTTTCCTCAGAGTCTTTTGTTATGTCCTCCTTTTCATTTCTGATTTTGTTGATTTAGATAGTGTCTCTTTGCCTTTTAGTTAGTTTTTCTAAGGGTTTGTCTATCTTATTGATTTTCTGAAAGAACCAGGTTTGGTCTTATTTATTCTTTAAATTGTTTTATTTGTTTCTAATTTATTGATTTCAGTCCTGAGTTTGATTATTTCCAGCTGTCTACTCCTCTTTGGTGTGTCTGCTTCTTTTTTTTTTTTTTCCTAGGGCTTTTAGGCAAGCCATTAAGTTGTTTGAATGAGATGTTTTGAATTTCTTCTTGAAGGGACTTAGTGCTATGAACTTTCCTCTTAGCACTGCTTTCATCGTGTCCCATAAGTTTGGGTATATTGTATCTTCATTTTCATTAAATTTTAGGAAGTCTTTAATTTCTTTCTTTATTTCTTCCTTGACACAGCTATCATTTTGTTTCGTTCTCATGTGTGTGTAGGCTTTTTCCTATTTCTGTTGTCGCTGAGGTCCAGCTTTAGTCCATGGTGATCAGATAGGATACAAGGAATTATTTCAATCTTATTTTATCTGTTGAGGCTCGCTTTGTGACCAACTATATGGTCTGTTTTGGAGAAGGTTCCATGAGGTGCTGAGAAGAAGGTAAATTCTTTTGTGTTTGGGTGAAAGGTTCTGTAGATGTCTGTTAGGTCCATTTTATTCATGACCTCTGTTAGAGTCATTGTTTCTTTGCTTAATTTCTGTTTTATTTACCTGTCCTTTGTTGAGAGTGGAGTGTTAAAGTCTCCCACTATTAATTTGTGGGGATTTATGTGTGGTTTAATTTTTATTAATGTTTCTTTTACAAATGTGGGTGCCCTTGTATTTGGGGCATAGATATTCCATATTGTGATGTCTTCCTTGAGGAATTTTTCCTTGGTGAGTATGAAGTATCCTTCCCCATCTCTTTTTATTAATTTTGGTTGAAAGTTTATTTTATTAGATATTAGAATGGCTGCTCCTGCTTGCTTCCTATGTACGTTTGCTTGGAAAACTGTCTTCCAGCTTTTTACTCTCAGGTAATGTCTATCTTTGTGACTTAGGTGTATTTCTTATATGCAACAGATTGTTGGGTCTTATTATTGCATCCATTCTCTTAGTCTGTGTCTTTTTATTGGAGAATTGAGTCTACTGATGTTGAGAGTGATTAATGACCAGTGGTTATTAGATCCTTCAATATTGATGTTGGCTGTTGAAGTGTGTTTGTGTGCTTAGCTATTTTTTGTTTTGCTGTAGTGAAGTTATTTATTTCCTGTGTTTTCTTGAAAGTAGTTAATTTTCTTGCATTGTATTTTTTCTTCTAGTATCTTCTGTAACGTTATATTTGTGTGTAGGTATTGTTGAAATTTGTTTTTTTCATTGAATATCTTGTTTTCTCTATCTATGGGGACTGAGAGTTTTGCTGGGTATAGTAGTCTGGGCTGACATCTGTGTTCTCTCAGGGTCTGCATGATATTTGTCCAGGCCCTTCTGGCTTTCATAGCCTTTGTTGAGAAGCCAGGTGTGATTTTGATGGGTTTGCCATTATGTTACTTGGCCTTTTCCCTTGCAGCTTTTAGTATTTTTTCTTTGTTTTGTATACTTACTGTTTTGATTATTATGTGGCAGGAGGATTTTCTTTTCTGCTCTACTTTATTAGGTGTTCTGTAGGCCTCTTGTATTCTTACAGGCCTCTCCTTTATGTTGGGGAAATTTTCTTCTTTGTTGAAAATATTTCTGGGCCTTGGAGACAAGAATCTTCTTTTTCCTTCCTTCCTATTATTCTTAGGTTTCGTTTTTTCATGTTGTCTTGTATTTATGGATGGAATTTTGTATTTATGTCAGGAATTTTTTCCATTTATTATTTCCTTTGATGGATACATAGATTTCTTCCATTGTATCTTCCCCACTTGAAATTTTTTTTCCATCTCTTGTAGTCTGTTGGCTATGCTTGCCTCCTAAGTTCTCCCTCTCCATGATTTCCTCCATTTGTGTTTTCTTTAATTTTTCCAATTCTATGTACAGATCTTGAACTGTTTTGTAAATTTCCTTCACCTGTCTGACTGTATTTTCCTGTTTTTCCTTCAGTTCCTTCAGCTGTTTGTTTGAACATTCCTCTGTTTCTTTTATTTCTTTCAGTGATTTAATCATTTCCTCTCTGAAAGCCACAGACTGTTTGGCTGCATCCTTCTGTATTTCTTTACCAATAGTCATAATCTGTTTGATTTTATCTTCTTCTAATTTTTTATGCATTTTATTTGTTTTCTTCATTAACCTCTTCATAAGCATAGATATAAGGCCATCTTCTTGAATTTCATTTAAGTTAGGGTGTCCAGGGCTACTTGCCCCTGGATACCTGGGTTCTGGGGATGCCATACTGCTTTGCCTTTTGTTGATTGTGCTTTCATGCTGGCCTTTGCTCATCTCAAGTGTTGTCTGTTAATTTCTGGTGCCTGGTGTAGTCCTGGGGTTGGATAATCCCCTTGGCAGGGTTCTGAAGGAGATCTCCTCAGCTTTTTGAGTATGGTCAACTGAATGGTGGTGCTTCTGAGGTATTGTCAGAGTTCACCTCAGGCATTTGGACCTGTATGGTTACTGTTGGTGTTCAGGAAGGCTCTTCTCTCATCAGGAGAAGTCCTGGAGATGGATGTCCTGCTGTTGGATTTCTTGCTGTAAATATAATGAGCTGCAGCTGCTGCTGTTAAACTATATTTTCTGGGCACAGCCCTCGTGAAGAACCACAGAGTCCAGTGGTTTCTTCAGTTTAGCTAGATATAACTGGTTGCCCCTTGGACCAGTGTCTGAGGGCTGCTCCAATGGTTCTCAGGCTTTTGTAGGTCTGAGGTTGGAGCGGTGTGCCCCAGTACTCTAGCCATAATCAGTGGCAGGTGAGCACAGCACTCGTGTGTGCAGTAGAAGGCCAGACCTTAGGACCTGTGGGAACCCAGAAACTTTTCTGAAGCTGGGTGTCCTGATTGTTGGAACCGATGTTTTCCCTGAGTCTGTGGTTTTCTGGGGTCATTAGGTCTGTCTGGGATGGTGAGTAGAGCAAGCAGGCACAGGCGCATAGCTCCGCCTTGCTGGCGACTGTGTGCCTGGGCACCTGGGTGTTCACAGGAACCTGAGGAGTTTTCCGGAGAACTTTTTTGGGGGGAGGTAATAGGCAGGGGTTTTGGCTGAGTGGTCTGAAGTCAGACCTGCTCTTACCCTCACTGTGGGCTTCCACTCAACAGAGAAACTCAGTCTCTGGTGCCCTGGGGCCCTCGGTTCTGTCTGGGATGGTCAGTCAGGTGCACAGGCAGGACTCTGTGTTGGCGGCTAAGCACCCAACTTTGGTCTGGCGCCTAGGTGCCCGCAGGACCGGGTCTTTTTCCAGGGATTGTCTGGCTGACCTAAGGTTGGTCCCAATTGCTTCCTGTACCGTGGAGTTTTCTCTTGACTGGAAATCCCAGTCTCTGGTGTTGTGGGGCCCACAATTCAGTCTGAGACAGTGATTAGAGGATGCTGGCGGTGTGTGGCTCTGGGCTGGAGCCTGAGCACCTGGTAGGACCGGGAACTGTAACTTGGTTTAGCTAGGTGATCTGAAGCTGATTGAATCCCACACCGTGGGGTTTCCTCTCACCTGGGAAACACAATCACTGGTGTTTTAGGGCCCAGAGTTCCATCTGCTGGTCACGGTGCAGATCCTGCTATGCTGCTGGTCAGAAAGAATGTTCTCCTGGCGCCGTCATTTTGGTTCTGCCCCCTCAGCGATGTTTTTAATTGTTCATTTGTCTGATGGTCAATAAGGTTAGGTGCTTTTTTAATATCCCCATATGTTTCTTGGTTAAGTTAAAAAATATTAGCTTCTGAACAAGTGCCCATATCTTCCCCCATTAAACTGCTTATTTTATGAGAAATGTGAAAGTGTCTTTTGTTGCATGAAACGGATTCTCCAATTTGCAATATACTTTTCAAATTAAAACTAGTGTTATTATATCTACATTCTTTCTTTTCATTAGTAGAAACATCTTTATTCTTTTAAGCTTAAAAATTAGTCCATTAATCAACTTTTTCTCCACATTGGTTGGCATTGCCACTTTAAAATGCAAAGATGCTGCAATGTTTTGTTTAAAACTTTACTGGTTTATTATTGTCTCTAACAAAATATTTTAAAGTCATAACATGACACACCAACCTTTTCCACCTTCTATCCACGCGCCTCTTTGTTTCATCATCTGACCATTATTCTCTTCATTTCATTACTCATTTATGACCATTGCTAATGTGGAAAACAGCCATCCATTCATTCCCTCCCTTCTCAAGCTGGAGACCTACAGATGCTTTTACTTTGCTGACTTTCAAACTGATGGCCTTTTTTCTCATCAGGGTGACTCCTATACATCGTTCAAGGCTGTTATGAATATTATTTTTATAAAATGTTCCCCAACTTATGAGAAATGTGCACACTTTCTCCTCTGTAATTCCATGAAACCTTACTCTGTCCTTTATTCTTGTACCTTCTTACCATTTTACACTTTCACATCCATATATTTTTACTGGATATTTTTATCACATTGTATTATTTTGTGTGTGCATTTGTGTGTGTGTGTGTGTGTGTGTGTGTGTATGCATGTATGAAGACCAGAGGTCAACCCTGGCTATCATTCTTTTGATGTCATTACCTTTTTTTTTGAAATGTCTTTTCTTACTGTCCTGGAGGTCACCAAGTAAACTAGATTGGCTAGTCAGAGGATCTCCCTGTTTCTGTTCCTAGTGTTAGGATTATAAGCACTGCACAAGAACACACACACACACACACACACACACACACACACACATGCACACACATGCACACACACAAACACACAGTTTAGTAGGTTTTTGACGTGTAACTCAGGCCCTTGTATTTGCATGACAAGTGGTTTACCAACTTTGTTTCCTCCATTCCCTACAGTACATATGAAATAGCTAATGAACCATAAATGATATTTTGAGGCCTCTGAAACTATTTAATTGTGAAGTTTAAAAGACGTCTGTGATTTTTAAAAGAAGTCTACAAAATGACAGGTACTGTAATATTACTGTAGTTCATTGTATATCATTATAATTGGAAAGGATACTGAATTTGAATGAGTGTGAATATGGTTTTATTTTTCTTATTCACACCTTCTCTGTTAAGTCTTATATGCACAGAGTATAAAGAATGAAGGCCCACAAGCATATAAAAGCAGACACTTTTCCTTTAGTCTCAGCACTGAGATACAGTGAGGTAAGGGAGGTTGTGGCGCTGCTTAGTAAGGTCCAAAGGAAGTCAGGAGTGTGATGTCTTAATTAAGCCAGAGAAGGAGAGCACCCCAGTTTAAAGAGGAGGCCAAGATAAATTAATATTAAAAGGCTGTGTAGGACCTGATCAGTTGAAATCTTTGCTTGACTGATTTCTGGCTTTTATGGTGGTCATTATCCTTATATAGGTTTGGGAGGAGTGAGTTTTTTTTTTCTCCTGAATTATCAGACTGTTGAGCTTTGGATTTGTAGAGCTTAGGGACAATCCTAGAGCACAAAAGATAACCTTGAGGCCTTTTCTGGCCATTAGAACACTACTCTCATAAAATGATTAAAAGTAATAATGTGCAGTCTATAAATTAATCAGGGCAAATGGGGACATAAATTTTAGCAACTTTTTATCATTATGAGTTTGTATAAAGGATTTTGTTAAAAGAAATAAAGGCTTAAAGCCACTGACATGTGAACTGTGTTTCCAGATAAGGAGATAGCTGAACAAATGACTCTTTGTTTAATTACCTGTTCTATTTTTTATGATTTAATATATGACTCTCTTTTATATGATTGCATTTTAGATTTGATTGATTTTAGTTTTTAATTGTTAAATATGGACTTGATGAGACTTAGTTTTATGGGAATATAATTGGATGCAAATTAGGCTTTGTTCAAATTTAAATTGCAAATATGAATTGCAAATTGTCAATTTTTAAAAATTTTGCCTCAGTTTCTTTATTTGTAGAATTAAAGTGTTGAACTAGATGACCTTGAAGATTTTTATGAGATGAAGACAACAGGGGAAATAACTGTGTAGTTAATCAAATCCTGCATCTTTCAAGTGATTATTTTGACTTCTGGAAGCATATGAAAAATCTCTCAATCTTCAACTCTGTGTATTCATTATCTATACATCATTGTCATGAAGATGGGTGATAGCAACTATTTCATTCTTAACACAGGAGATGGTATGTTTCTTTCTAGCAGACAAATTTTACACATGAAACATGATCGATTTCAAGCAACCAAACCTACTTTAAATTACTGTATAGCCATGCCAGTTTAAGAGCTGCTTCAAATCTTGAGCAGACACAGTGTGATATGCTTATAAGGTCCCAGGACTCTGAACCTCTATGAGTTGTTTCATAGCCTAGAAGAATGTTGCAGAATTCTACTGTGATAATTTTGTTCTCCGTGCTAGGAAACAAAAGTAAAGCTTCTGTAGACTACTACATGTAGATGTACAGTCTATAATTGGATAACCAACTTGTATATTTAGAGACAGAAAAATGGACAGCAGGAACTTACTGGACCAAAACACCTGCTATGGCATTCTAAATTTATGTCTTATAGAAACCCAGGATCTTTTAAATTTATTTCAGTTTTGGTTTGAGGACAGGGTCCTTTGAGGAGATTGGAAACTGAGCTTGACTTCTTGATCTGTGATTTTTTAATTTTAATTTTTGTGTATATTAAGAAATGTAGTTTTTACTTATCCAGTTCTTCCTCTTGGAATACCATGTTCTTTGAACTCTGTACAGCTCATGTAATTAATCCTTCTTGATGATAACAGTCTTCAATTTGCTCCACTGGCTCGGCACCAGCACCAGGATCACCCACTGGCCTCCTTTATTTCTAGTCAGTAAGATCTCTAATAGTATTACTGAGGGAAGTTCTTTAATTGTACCCCTTCTCATCAACCCTAGTCTTCATAGAATAGCCATCACTGAGCTTCTCAGAGATTCTGGTGCCTCTTACTAGCATACGCTTCATTATATTGCTCAATTCCTCCCATGAAATATAGTTTACTGGTGTATTTTTTAGCCCACTGAAAACATACACAGAGTCTCCCCACTCTGATACTCCTGTTTTTCAGATGATCTTTTTTTTTCTTTTTAATATTTCCCATGATAGCTCTAACATTTTCTTAGTATGAATAGTAAATGTTTTGTCCTTCTAAGAACCATCTGGACCAAAGTTCATGAAAGAACATTAAATTCTGAATCATGAGAGAATGTTTACATAAGAGTTTATTTAAATTGATGGTGTCCTGGTTGCAGAATGTGCTGGAGAAATGGTGGCATAAAGCTTGCAGGAAGAACCAACCAATATATCATTTGACTTAAGGTCCACTCCATGAGATAGAACTATACCCCACACTGCTTGGGTGACCAAGAACCTAGAGACTAGATAACCCAGAGTCCAAGGAGAAAACCAAATACTACTGTTCTACTCAAAGAACGGAGCAATAAAATTATTCATAATGACATTCTGCTCTTCTCATAGATCAGTGCTTTGCTCAGCCTTTAACAGAGAAGTTTACTCTTGCAGGAGATGGGAACAAATGTGAAGAGAGACCCAAAGCCTGACAATGTGAAGAGCATAAGAGACCTTGGAACACTCAACCATAAACAGGATTTCTCCATTAAATATAGTCTGCCTCAAGGCTCAGGTAACCCCGAGGAAGAGAAGTTGCAAAGAGTGTAAGAGCCAGGGGTAATGGAAGACATTAAAGAAACAAGGTTTTTGAGGCACAGTTGGAGCTATATACATATGAATTCATAAAAATTGAAGCAGCCTGCATAGAGAATATAGGGTTCTGCCTCCGATGGGGTTCTGGAGCTGAAAGAAATGGTCACATCCTCCCATCTCTAATAAAGAAGCTATTGATAACCACTCACAAATGAAAGTGGCTGGTGTAAATCCTTAAGGCTGAAGTTCTAATAACTAAGCATTCTGTGATCTGAAGGAAGAAGATGAATCTTTCTCTTCATGAAGAAATTACTCCATCTGGGTCCGTAGTAGATTAAATGAAGGCCTCCCACATAGGTGAGGGTGGATTTTCTTTACTCAGTCTACAAAATAGAATGATAATCCTCTCTTTTTTGAAACATCCTTAAAGACACATATGCTGAAAAGCTTCACCAGTTCTTAGGGATTCTCTTAACTTGATCAAATTGACAGTAAAGGAAACTATCAAAATAACAGATACAGAGGGGTAAGGGAAGTGTCAGTGATGGAATTGTCATGTAGTCACAGAAAAGGCCTTACCTGATCATGTGGGGAACCTCTGGGGTTGTCAAAACCTTTCAGTATAGTCCAGAATTTTGTACCCACACATTGACACTTCTATCCAAGAAAGTTTTCTAAAGAAAACTTATTTGTGAGCACTTAATCGGAAGTTAATAGGCAGCTAATAGACAGTAGAGGAAGTAAATAACATGAGACTCAGATATGTCGTACAGTATACCCATCCATCCACTGCAGTTACCTCAGAAAGTAGGGCTCTAACTTTCAAATTCTTTCTCCCTAAGAGTCATTTAATTTTAGTACTATTATTAAATTGTAATTTTTTTAATTTTAAAAAAGTAAACTTGGAATTTCATTAAAAACCTGACCCATAATTTCTTTTCTAATTTTGAAATGTCTAATCTTTTTTTCTCTGTGACTTTTAGATTAATTTTTCTTAAGGTTGAGGTAATTAGAGAAATTCATTTGAGTATAAGAAAACCCATGTCAGACAGTACTGGTAGCTCAATGCCTGTTTTACCTAAAATTAAAAACACTGGGCTATGCTCCCCAGATTTCACCCAAGAAATATTCCTGATGCCCCAAAATAGAACCAATGAATACAGTGTTCCAGCTATTAAGTTGGTTGCATTAGTCAACAGCTAAATTTTCTTCCAAGAAATTGTTTTTGACCAATAAATATGGCCATCTGTCTCACATATTATTCCATGACTGGCAATGTGAGGTACAAGGTTCAGGCTCCTTGCCTTGTTCAGGACTGGTTGGCAGATTCATCTCAATTGGAGTCTCTTTTAAGAAAAAAACAAGACTTCTTGTGAAGGAGTATCATCTTTAAATTTTTCCCTCTGCTTATTTCTTCTTTCTACTTTTCTTTATGTGAAAGTATTTCCCCGCAAATCTTTGACAGGCAAATATTCATCATAGAATGGTTTTGAAAAAGCCAGGGTTTATGAAGTGTTTCAATTCCATGAAGAACAGATGGCCATTATCAAATCCAAGGGACTAAGGACATACACAACTAAGTAAAAGAGAGAAATGTGAGAAAGTGATTAGTAGGAAGGACAGGATGTTAGGAACATTGCTCAGAACGGTAGATTTCCTGGATTTAGTACTTATAAATACCATAAAAATTGTGTATGTGTGTGTGTGATATGTATATAATAAATGTACAAAATCACTTAATTCTCAAAATTAGAATGCATATAATTATAATAATGTCATGCACTTCCATGAATTATTTCATGTACTATATCATGTACATATTTACTTAATAAATTTCCATTATTGGAAATTAAGATTTGACTGTTTCTTATTATTGTAATTTCTATGATTTTTTTTTAATTTTAGAAACTATGCAGTCGTTAAAAAACAAATGGACTAAGTTTTCCAAGCAGGGCAATCTTTGCCAGTGGACACATAACCCTTCTGTGGGCTCTGCTGATGTTAGTCTGTTACCCTAAAAACCCTTGACAGACAGTAGCACCTGAAACTACATATGCATCATCTGACCGAATCATTCTTTATACTTTTTATTCACCTCTTAGTGCTCATTTAAACTTTTTTTCGGTTTATTTCAACATCCTAAAACAAATTTCATTATTTTGAAAAATATAAATTCCTTCTAGATGTACTTAGAAGTATTTTAAAGGGAAAGTATCCCAGATTTACGATTTCAACATCTAAATCATTAATAATATTCTTTAGGATCTCCTGGAAGTTTTTTGTTTTTTGTTTTTAAATTTATTTTTTAATTAATTACAGTTTATTCACTTTATATTCCAGCTGTAGCCCCTCCTTCGTCCCCTCCTAAACCCACCCTCCACCCATCATATCCTTCCATGCCCCTCCCCAAATCCACTAAGAGGGGAGGGCCTCCTCCCCTTCCCTCTGACCCTAGCCTATATCAGGTCTCATCAGGACTGGCTGCAATGTCTTCCTCTGGGGCCTCAGAGGGTGGTGGTCAAAGAGCCAGCCATTGAGTTCATGTCAGAGACAGTCCCTGTTCCCATTACTAGAGTACCTACTTGGAGACTGAGCTGCCATGGGCTACTTCTGTGTCAAAGTTTTAGAACATCTCCATACATGGTCCTTGGTTGTAGTATCAGTCTCAGAAAAGACCCCTGTGCCCAGATTGTTTGGTTCTGTGATCTCCTTGTGGAGCTTTTGTCCCCTCCAGGTCTTTCTATCTCCCCCTTCTTTCATAAGATGCCCTGCATTCTGCCCAAAGTTTGGTTATGAGCCTCAGCATCTGCTTTGATACCCTGCTGGATAGAGTCTTTCAGAGTTCCTCTGTGGTAGGCTCCTGACCTGTTCCCTGTTTTCTCTTTTTTCTGATGTCCTTCCTGTCTGCCTGTCTGAGTGAGGATTGGTCATCTTACCCAGGGTCTTCCTTCTTGCCCAGCTCTTTTAGGTGTACAGATTTTAGTATGTTTGTCCTATCTTATAGGTCTAATATCTACTTATAAGTGAGTATATACCATGTGTGTCTTTCTGCTCCTGGGATACCTCACTCAGGATGATCTTTTCTAGTTCTTACCATTTGCCTGCAAATTTCATGATTTCCTTGTTTTTAATTACTGAGTAGTATGCCATTTTGTAAATGTACCATAATTTCTCTATCCATTCTTCCATTGAGGGACATCTAGGCTGCTTCTTGATTCTGGCTATCATGAATAAAGCTGCAAGTTTTCTTACAAAATAATCGTCTGGTCCATGAAATAACACATTTTATTTTCTTTTATTGAAATAAAATTTTAATAAATATATTCTGCTTATGGTTTCTCCTTCCCAGATCTTCCCAGTTCCTACTCACCTCCCTTCTCATCAGTGTCTACACCCTTCTGTATCTCATTAGGAAAAAAAAAACCTGATATCTAAAGAATAATAATAAAATAAAATAAAATAAAGTGAAAGAAAAACAGTTTAAAATAGGACAAATCAAACAAACAGAAGAAACATAGTCAATGAAAAGTATAGGAAACACATATAGACACAGAGACATACATGTTCTCTCACACAGTAATCATATAAAAACTTGTAATACATATGCAAAAGACCCATATGGTTAAAAAAGGACCCTGATAGAACTTTACACAACAAGAACTCACAAAGATGCCATTGAATTCATTTTGGGTTCATCATCTGCTGCTGGGCTGGGGGGGGGGGGGGCTATTCTCGAGTGGTTTGTTTTTCCAGTGAGACTCCCTTGGAGAAAGCTAATTTTTTTTTAATTTTTATTTAACTTTTATTTTTATTTTTTAAATTTTTTATTAATTATACTTTATTCATTTTGTATCCCCCCATAAGCCCCTCCCTCCTCCCCTCCCGATCCCACCCTCCCTCCCCTTTCTGCATGCATGCCACTCCCCAAGTCCACTGATAGGAGTCCACTGATAGCCTCTCCTCAAGTGGCTGTCAATTGGAGATTTCTTCAGTGTCATGGATCAGGGCATATGTCCACTTCTCCTCTCATCTCAAGGACCCTATTTGGTGCCGACCTGGACAGTTTCTGTGCATGATGTCATAGTCTCTGTGAGTTCATATATGTGCCAACCTTGTTGTATCTAGAATGACTTGTTTCTTTGGTGTCCTCCATTTCTTCTGGCTCTTATCTATGAGATAGGAGAATGTCATTAGATGTTATTTTATGTTTCTTTAGAAAAACAATAGTATTTGTTTCCCCTTAGATCTCTGCCTTATCTAGGCTCAGGTTCTTGGTCACATAAGCAGTCAGTGTCAGGTAGAGTTTCATGTCTTCTCCTTTGATAGCATACAGACCACCTTCCAGTACCATAAACATTAGTCTCTAGAGGTAAAGGCTCTTGTTAGGTACTAGCTCAACTTCCCCATGTTAAATGATATTTTTAGGCATTGTCTTCAACCATAGGGCCTTAAGATCAGTTTGTGGAGAGAAACCAATAGCTTTGGCAGTAGCCTGTGTTGTTTGGGAATTCTCATGAGACCCCTTTAGTCAACAACTCAACTCGATATAATTCATTTCTAGTATTGGGAGAAGAGATGTCACCATCATATGGTGACAAGAGATGCCCAGTTGGGGCTCTGTCTCTCCTATTATTTGGATATTTTGTTTAGATTGACTTCATATCTGTATATGAAGGGAGGGATAGGGAACAGAGGAACTAGGGAAGAAAATGGGAAGACACAACTATAACTAAGGGCAATTCTAGGAGTTCTTTGGAAATCTCCCTGATTGATCCCCTAATTCCAGTGCCTTCTGTCCTTGTCCATCTATAACTGTTATATTTTACTTCGTAGGGATACACTTTTTCACCCTATTTCCTTACTTACTAGCCTCTGCAGTTATATGATCTTTAGAATCCTTATCAATGACTTAACAGCTAACATTCACATATAAGTGAATACATAATATATTTGTCTCTCTGGGTCTGGGTGACTTCAATCAAGATATTTTTTTCCAGCTCTTTTCATTTCCTATAAATTTCATGGTTTTATTTTTTTAAAGGTGGAGTAATATTCCATTGTGTAAATGTACAACATTTTTTATCCATTCATCCATTGACAGATATCTAAGTTGTTTACAATTTCTGGCTACTATGAATAGAACAGGAATAAACATGGTTTGGCAAGTGTCTCTGTGGTAGTCATTTGGGAATGTGCCCAAGAGTGGTATGGCTGAATCTTGAGGTATGTTAATTCTCACTTTCTTGAGGAAGCCACAGTAACTTCCATAGTGCACCCCCACCAGCAATGGATGAGTGTTCCCCTTACTCTACAGCCTTGATAGCACAAGCTGTCATTTGTTTCATTGATTCTGGCCATTCTAATGGTGCAGGATGAAAAAAACAAAGTAGTTTTGATTTGTACTTCCTGATGACTAAGGATGCAGAACACTTCTTTAAGTGCTTTACAGTATTTATGTTTTTACTTTTGAGAATTCACTGTTTAGATCTGTACTCAATTTTTAATTGGGCTATTTGTTTTCTTGATGTCCAGCTTCTTGAGTTCTTTAGATATTTTTAAATATTAGCTGCTGATTTGTCTGAAGCTTTCCATAAGAAGCTTTCCAGTTTCATGAGGTCCCATTTATTAATTGTTCTTAGTGGTTGTGCTGCCAGTTTTATGTTAATGAAGTCCTGTTCTCTGTTCCACTCATCTGTCAGATCCAGTGTATCTGGCTGTATGTTAAGCTTCTTAATCTTTTTTGATTGTCTTTTGAGTAAAATGATAAATATAGATCTATTTGGATTCTTCTGTATGCAGCTGTCCAGTTTGACCAGCACCATTTGCTAAAAATGTTTTTCCCAGTGTGTATTTGGCCTCTTTATAAAAAATCAGGTATCCATAGATGTGTGGACTTATGTCTGGTTCTTTAACTTGAGTTCATTGATCAGCATGTCTATTTTCATGCCAATACCATGGGTGTTTATTGCTATAACTCTGTAATACATTTTGAAGTTGGAGAAGGTAATGCATCAGCAGTTCTTTTATTATTCAGGATTTTTTTTTTTTTGTAATTTAACTATCCTGAGTATTTTTTTGTTTCCCTAAGAAGTAGAAAATTGTGTGCTGTCACTCCTGTTGGAGATGCAACTGTCCATGAGTCATTTTTGCTCCTGTGATTAACCTCTTAATCTGTATTATTATAAATAACTCAAATAAAACTCATTAGCTCACCAAATTGGATGTAGACGGTATTTGTACTTTGGTCTCTCATGGGTTCCCTATATGGGGTGCATGTTCTGACTCCCCAGGAAATGTCTTGATACATATCAAGCTTCCCCCCATGTCACTTCTTCATAATGTTTAGCATCACTTTCTTTTTCCTTCTTTATTTTTTATTAGTTACATTTTATTAACTCTGTATCCCAGCTGTATCCTGCTCCCTCATTCCCTTCCAATTCCACCCTCCTTCCCTCATCTCCTCCCTGCCCCTTTCCAAGTCCACTGATTGGGGAGGACCTCCTCCCCTTTCAGCTGACCCTGTTTTATCAGGTATCTTCAGGACTGGCTGCAAAGTCCTCCTCTGTGGCCTAGCAGGACTGCTCCTTGCTTGGTGGGTGGGGAGATCAAAGAGACTGCCATTGAGTTCCTGTCAGAAATAGTCCCTTTTCCCCTTACTATGGGAAACCAATTGGTTACTGAGCTACCACGGTCTTCATCTGAACAGAGGTTCTAGGTTATATCCATACATGGTTCTTGGTGGAGTGTCAGTCTCAGAAAAGACCCCTGTGCCCAGATATATTTGGTCCTTGTGGAACTCCTGTCCTTTCCAAGTCATACAAACTCCCCTTTCTTTCTTATGGTTCCCTGCACTCTGCCGAAGGTTTGGTTCAGCATCATCTTCTAATACTAAAGAACATCTTGATCCTTGCCACTACTGACCTTATTTCCCCTTAGACTACCTTCATTCTTCATTTAAAATTTTATGTTTGTGTGTATGAGTGCTTGCTTGTAAATATGGATAGGTACCATGTATGTGCCTGGTGCCCTCAGAGATAGGAAGAGGTATTTGAATGCTTTGGATACAGAAGAGTCAGAAGATGTTTTAGAGACAATAAAATTTGAGCTATAATTGATGAGATTAAATGAATCTGATTTAATGGGGGGGTACAAAGTGTGATGGAGGTATGGGCATTCAACAGAACTCCCCAGATATTTCTAACACACAGGAGAATGGAAAACCACTGCACACTAGACCTTCTGCTTACATGCATACACACTTCCACAAACAGAACTTGAAACTTATCTAAATTAGTAAGTCTAGTGTGGGTAGTCAAATTCTTTGTTTTCAAAGATTTTTGTTTTGTTTTGTTTTGTTTTTTTAAAGACAGGTTTTCTCTATGTAGCCTTGGCTGTCTTGACTCACTTTGTAGACCATGCTGGTCTTAGACTCACAGAGATCCACCTGTCTCTGCTTCCAAAGTTCTGGGATTATAGGCGTGCCCCACTGCACCTTACTTTAATGAGTTTTTAAGAGATACTTTTGCTGTTGCTCTGGAACTAACATCTTGAACATTCAAGCCACACAGCACTAACCCCAAAGTTCTTTCTCAGGACCCTACAGATTTTTCTTAAGTTAGTAATAGATTTGTATTCTGTTCTTGGCTTTAGTTAGATGAATGATGCATCCTGGGAACATCTTAGCAAAGCAGACATTTTCAGCAATCTCATGAACTTACTTCATATAGTCTCTGCATATTTTGGTTGAAGGTGTGTGAAAAAATGTGTATGTGTGGGTTTTGTTTTCTTCCTCTTCTCTGAGGTAGGTGTTTTTAAAAAGTAGAACTATAGTCATACCATCGTTGTTCTCTCTGCCAATCCACAGTAGCTATAGCAAATTTAATGAATTTCACTGGGTGGTACTGAATCTTCCTGAGAAAGTCTCCCCTCCCCCAATTTCACAGATAAAGATTGTTTACTTCATCCTCTGAGTTGAACCTTCCTTCCTTCCCATGAATGTGATTACATTACTATTTACAATAAATATTCACCAGAAAATTTAAATACATACTAAATGCATGCACACTACAAATTGTAGGGTGTTATTAGAATTTCAGATGTTAATACTAAGGCAATGGAAAATATTTATTTTTCAGCAGACTTAATAACTTATAGAATTACAGGAATATTTTAATTTTTGTCATTGTGAAGAGACACTGTGACCAAAACAATTCTTATTCTAAAAAAAGAAAACATTTATTTGGGGCTGGCCTACATTTACAGAAGTGTATTCCATGGCAGCATCCAGGCAGACATGGTGCTGGAGATGGGGCTGAAAGTTCTACATTTTAATCCTCAGGCAGAAAACAGAGTAGCTTAACCATGTGCATAGCTTGAGCATATATATGAGACCACAAAGTCTGTTTCCACAGTGACACACTTCCTCCAACAAGGCCACACCTCCTAATAGTGCCATTCCCTATAGGCTAAGCATGGAGGCCATTACTATTCAAACACCACAAGGGGGAAGTTGGTTATTTTCACATAGGATACTGTGAGACATTTATTTGATGAGAAACTACTTGAGCCATGAGAAGCATAGCTGTTTTATTTTGTTTTTCCTTAGATGTGTCCTGATTCCACAGGTTTGTCATAGGTTTTTTTAAAACCCAAATAATAAAAGCCAAATTTTTAATTAGTATTTCTTTCATACTTATTATTAAAGCTAATGTTCTCAGGCATGTTAAACAGCAATGGATAAGAGAAGAAGAGGAGTATCAGAATGTTACTTACCTATAAGGGATGATGCTCCCCTGAGATACTGGCTCTATTTGTAAAACATGAGTGAATTAATGGCTTATAATTATAATAACAAAATGATACTTACCAGGTATTTCTCTAGGCACTTTCCTCTCATTGGCTCATTTAAAAGTCAATGACTGTTTCCAGCTTCTGGCTATTACAAATAAGGCTGCTACAAACAATGTCCTTATTGGGTACTTGAGCCTTATTTGGGTATATGCCTAGGAGTGGTATAGCTGGATCTGGAGGAAGCGCTATTCCTAGTGGTCTGAGGAAGTGCCAGATTGCTTTCCAGAGTGGTTATACAAGTTTACATTCCCATCAGCAGTGGAGGAGAGTTCCCCTTTCTCCACAACCTCTCCAGCATGTGTTGTCACTTGAGTTTTTGATCTTAGCCATTCTGATGGGTGTAAGGTGAAATCTTAGGGTCATTTTGATTTGCATTTCCCTGATGACTAAGGACTTTGAACATTTCTTTAAGTGTTTCTCTGCCATTCGATATTCCTCTATGGAGAATTCTCTGTTTAGCTCTGTTCTCCATTATTAAATTGGATTACTTGATTTGTTGCTGTTTAATTTCTTGAGTTATTTATATATACTGGATATTAGTTCTCTGTCAGATATAGGGTGGGTGAAGATCTTTTCCCAATCTGTAGGCAGTCATTTTGTTCTGACCATAGTGTCCTTTGCTTTACAGGGGCTTTTCAGTTTCATGAGGTCCTATTTATTGATTGTTGCTCTTAGAGCCTGTGCTGTTGGTGTTCTGTTCAGGAAGTTGTCTCCTGTGCCAATGAGTTCAAGGGTATTCCCCACTTTTTCTTCTAAGTGGTTTAGTTGTGTCTGGTTTTATATTGATGTCTCTGATCCACTTGGACTTTAGTTTTGTGCAGGGTGATAAGTATGAATCTATTTGCATTTTTCTACATGTAGACATCCAGTTAGACCAACACCATTTGTTAAAGATGCTGTCTTTTTTCCATTGAATGGTTTTGGCATCTTTGTCAAAAATAGTCAGAAGCTGGAAACAGCCCAGATGCCCCTCAGTGGAGAAATGGATACAGAAATTGAGGTACATCTACACAATGGAATATAACTCAGCAGTAAAAAACAAGGAAATCATGAAATTTACAGGTAAATGGTAGGAACTGGAAAAGATCATCCTGAGTGAGCTATCCCAGAAGCAGAAAAACACACATGGTATATACTCACTCATATAGACATAATATAGGATAAACCTATTAAAATCTGTACACCTAAAGAAACTAATCAAGAGGGAGGACTCTTGCTAAAATGCTCAATTCTTATCCAGAAAGACAAAGAGGATGGACATCAGAAGAAGGAGAAAAGAGGGAACAAGTCAGGAGCCTGACACAGAAGGCCTCTGAAAGGCTCTGCCCTGCAGACTATCAATGCAGATGCTGAGACTTATGGGCAACCTTTGGGCAAAGTACAGGGAATCTTAGAAAGGAAGTGGGAAACAGTAAGATCTGGAGAGGACAGGAATTCCACAAGGAGAGCAACAGAACCAAAAAATCTGAATACAGGGTTCATTCCTGAAACTGATATTCCAACCAAGTGCCATGCATGGAGATAACCTAAGACCATGGCACAGATGTAGCCCATGGTAGTTCAGTATTCAGGTGGGTTCCATTGTAATAGGAACAGGGACTGTCTCTGACATGAACTGATTGGCCTGCTCTTTAATTGCCTCCCCCTTGAGGGGGGGAGCAACATTACCAGGTCACAGAAGAAGACAATGAAGCCACTCCTGATGAGACCTAATTGACTAGGATCAGAAGGAAGGAAAAGAAGACTTCCCCTTTCAGTGGACTTGGGGAGGGACATGTATGCAGAGGGTGGAGGAAGGGAGGGATTGGGACAGGAGGAGAGAGGGAACCACTGGGGTGATAAAAAGTGAATGAAGTGTAATTAATAAAGAATTTTTAAAAAGGCAATGACTATTACAATTTCTAATTTACAGTATAGATCTCAAGGCTTAGGGAACCTAAAAGAGGAAATCATCTCCTCTTAAGAGGAGAGCATCTTTCTCAGACAATTAGGACGTGCTTCCTCAAGTCCCAGCTATACCACTGCTAGGTATATACCCAAACTTTGCTCAAGTACACAAAAGGGATACTTGCTCAACCATGTTTATAGCAGCTTTATTTGTAATAGCCAGAACCTGGAAACAACCCAGATGTCCATCAACGGAGGAATAGGATACAGAAATTGTGGTATTTTTACACAATGAATACTACTCAGCAATCAAAAACGAGGAAATCATGAAATTTGCAGGCAAATGGTGGGATCTAGAAAAGATCATTCTGAGTGAAATATCCCAGAAGGAGAAAGACAAACATGGTATATAGTCACTTATATAGACCTAGAATATATGATAAACATAATGAAATCTATACACCTAAAAAAGATAATCAAGAGAGCGGACATGGGGTAAGATGATCAATCCTCATTTAGAAAGACAAATGGGATGTTTATTGAACATATGACAGGAGTCTACTGAAGGCATCTGAAAGACTCTAACTAGCAGTGTTTTCAAAGCAGATACAAAGACTCATGACCAAACCTTAGGCAGAGTACGGGGAATCATATGAAAGAAGGGAAGTTAGTATGATGGGGAAAGGATAGGCACTCCACAAGGACCAAACATATCTGGGCACAGGGTCTTTTCAGAGAATGACCTTCAACCAAGGACCATGTATGGATATAACCTAGAACCTCTGCTCGGATATAGCCTGTGGTAGCTCAGTAACCAATTGGTTTCCCATAGTGAGGGGAACAAGGACTATTTCTAACAGGAACTCAATGGCTGGCTCTTTGACCTCTCTCCCCTCCCTCAAGGGAGGAGCAGTCCTGTTAGGCCACAGAGGAGGGCTTTGCAGCCAGTCCTGAAGATACCTGATAAAACAGGATCAGATGAATGGGGAGGAGGTCCCCCCCATCAGTGGACTTGGAAAGGGGCAGGGTGGAGATGAGGGAGGGAGGGTGAGCTTGGGAGGGAATGAGGTGGCAGGATACAGCTGGGATACATAATTAATAAAATGTAACTGATAAGAAAAAAATAAAATAAAAAATAAATATCCGTTTAAAAAAAAAAAGAGGAGAGTATCCTTGAGGTATCATGATAAAATTAGACTACATTAGAGAGGCAATGGAATGGAGTAAGAAAATATGGTTGTGCAGTTAGGCCAATTCATATGAGAAAATTCTACAACAATTCTCCCTAAATCCTTGGACAAATCAATCTCTTGAGATTCCTGATTGCTATCTGGAAACAGGATAAATTCATGTATACAGTTTATTTCAATAATGCTACTTCAGCCCACCTGGCTAGGAAATGGTGATCATGATTGTTTAGTATGTCCCTTCTCTCACCAAGAAATATATCTATCCTCTTTGTGTTTCTTCCTTGTACTTTTAAGGCACCCAATTCAACCTACTATCCCACACGCACACGACTTAGTTTAGTCAAAAAATTTTTTTTTTTCTTTTTTAGGGTAATTTTTTTCATCAGCCTTGTGAAAGTTAATGGTAACTTTAAATTACAGAGTTGGATATGAGTCTGGTGCAGGAATGTCATTTCTAGTAATCTGTGAAAGCTGAGATCTTACACTTTAGCTGACACGAAGCTAAAGCAAGGTTAACTTACACATAGAAGCATAGGGGATACATGTTCATTTATTTGATTTGGTTTCAAACTTGATTCCAAGTGGAGAAGAGATTTTAGAGGATGTTGTCACAATTGGGACAACCACTTGGAAGTCAAGTGTGACAATGACTGCCATGTGTGGGTGTCAGAAGTTATCGTAGGCACTTTCCATGCATGGCTGCATAAATTTCTATTACAAACAGAACATTTTAACTCTATCTTACCTGTGGTTAAAATGAGGTCCACGGAATTAGAAAACAAATCTTGTGTGACTTTATATTGATGCTAAAAATCTTACTCGTGTTTGGATTTAATGATGTCATTTACCTTATACTATAAAATTGGTAGTTTAAAATAAATCTTTGATACATTTCTTACTGCATTTACACACTATATATAGATGATTTGACAAATGTATTGCTGCGTGAAAAAAGCTAAAAAGCCTATAATATATGCTTAAATTTTATAGACTTTACCAGACACATGTTATTTGTCTGGTAACCCTAACCCTAACTCTAACCTAACCTTGCTCAACCATGTTCTTTGCTGCTCTAGCTATAATAGTCAGAAACTGGAAACAACTTAGATGTCACTCAACAGAAGAATGGATGAAGAAAATGTGGTATATTTTCACAATCAATTTTGGACAGCAGTGGTCTTTATGCTTCCTTAAATATGTGCTTGTTAAATACCATATTTTAAAAAAACCAGGTAAATAAATATAATTAACAATATCTCAATTCTATCTTAATATATTTTATATATTTTTGGAGCTACATTTCTAGTTCATGCTAGTAGAATATTATCATAACTGAAACAAAAATTGATTATTTTATAATGATTATATTCTCAGACTTAACATTTTCCTTTGGATTGCATTATTATTAATTATTTTTATAAATACAAAATTGATAATACATAAGTATATTATACATTTTCATAAAAATATTAAACAGTAGGAGGTAAGTTTTACTAGAAACACATTTGTTGTTGTTCTTTTGAGATAGGGTCTCTCTGTGTAGCCTTTGGCTGTCCTGAACTTGCTTTGTAGACCAGGCTGGCCTTGAACTCACAGAAATTCACCTGCCTCTGCCTCCTGGAGTGCTGCGATTACAGGCTTATGCTGCAGCATCCAGCTTTGAAACACATTTAACACCATTTCATTTGTCACTTTCTTTGAGATAGATAGCATGGAATAGAAGAGGATACAATAGGAAATTTACTCTATTGTGAACTGCAATAAAAAGGAAGAGGGTTTTTTTTGTTTGTTTTTTAACAACCTTTCACAATCAGTTGAAACAATCTGAATTGATAACAAATCACCAGAATGATCTATCACCACAGTTATTTATAATATTCTGCCATTATTCTTTTGTGTTCAGGAAAAAAAAAAGATCTGTAAAAGAATTTGTAAAATAGTTCCCCTCCAAGTGCCAAAGTTTTTTGAACATAAAAAATGGATTCCCATTGGTACTGCATTCTTCAGAAAGTTGAGAATTTTTCTGCCTCAGGATCCAGCTATACCACTCTTAGGCATATACCAAAAGGACATTTCGTCCCATACAAGGACACTTGCTCAACCATGTTCATTTGCTGCTCTAGTTATAATAGTCAGAAACTGGAAACAACCTAGATGTCCCTCAACAGAAGAATGAATGAAGAAAATGTGGTACATTTTCACAATAGACTATTACTTAGACTATTACTCAAATATATAGTAATATATTACTCTATATATTAATATATATAATTAATATAGATAGTGATTATATATTAATTATATATAACATTTATAATTATATATTATATAATATATAGTAACATATTACTATATATTAATATATAATTAATATAGATAGTGATTATATATTATTTATATATCATATTTATAATTATATATTATATATTATAATATATAATATGTTATATATTATAATAATGGATGAAAATAGACAAAATCATCCCAAGTAAGGTAATCAAGATCAGAAAGATAAATATAGTATGTATTCATTTATATGTATGTCCATTAATTGTTCATCTGAGTCCTGTGGCAATTTCTAAACCACCCAGGCTATTGCCAAGACCATAGCTTGTTCTTACATACTGACAGAGGGGCTCTGTTGTTGAGGATAGTACCCACACAATGGAACATGTAGAGGTCGAGGTGGTGCCTAGGTGGAACCTTCACCCTTATGTTATAGTGTTTTTAGTGTGGGAAGGTACTCTGTGGGATATTGAAAGAGAACTGTAAACCCCTATCTGGCTACAAAACCTTTGACCAACAATATGCCTTGTCCACAAAATATGCTACAGCAGCTGTGGCACAGACATTGTGAGAGTAAGCAACCAATGCCTGTTTGACTTAAGGTCCACTCCATGAGATGGAACCCATATCTAACACTGTTTTGGTGACCAAGAACCACAGACTACAGCACAGAGACCTAAGTCCATTACCTTAGTCAGTGATTATCAGAAAAGCTTCCTCCTGCAGGAGCAGGAGCAGATGCAGAGGCCCACAGCCAGGAATTATGCAGAGAGAGAGAGAGAGACAGAGACAGAGACAGAGACAGAGAGAAAGAGAGTTCTTGTAACAAGCTCTAAATGGGATATATCCATCAAATCTCCCTCTTTAGAGCTCCTGAATGTGTAAATGAGTGGGTCTCTTATTCTTGCACCTGTTCTTGGGGGCTCTTTTGCATCTTTTTGGTTGCCTTGACCAATTTTCATGTGGTTTTATCTTACATTTTATTTTGCCATGAAAAAATGTTCTCCTTATGACTAATCAAGTGAGTTTTAATTATGCCTGTCTATCAATTTTTTGCATATAAATCCTTTTTTAACATGTATCAATTGTGTACTATTGTTATGGGGGTAACCAACTGCTCTTCAATTTGATTTTAAGACCTTTGTACAAGGACTCCCTGTGAAGGGACTGGAGTGATTCCTAGAGTTTTCTGATGTGGTCAGGTGAGAGAACAAAGTCTTGTCCCAGTTCATCAGTGAATTAACATGAGGGATAAAAAAACTATGGGTAACTTCGAATTATATCATGATGATAACAGACAATAGTGTGGGGCAGGGGTAGGAAGCAAAGGGACCACATTCATTTTCTTTACCCTGGAGGAGTTTCATATGGTTTTCAATGCATTTATTTGATACAAGAATTGATTGAGGGTGAATGTGATATAAATTTAACAAATCAGGAAGAGGACTAAAAGGAACATTTGTTGTTGAAATTATCCTGGAATTACGGGGACAGGAAAGAAAATGTGAATATGTATTTTTGTTAGATCTTTATTTTCTGCCTAGCAGCTTTGTGTCCTTCATAAATTCTTGACAAATATCTGATAATTGACTGGCTGTGTTGTCATAGGCAATGAAACTAAGACTTTGCCTTTTTCAATTACTGACAACATGAAGACGGAAATGAAGGAAGATCCCTTTTCTACTCATACTGTACAAACAAAGGCAGATCAAATTTATAATGATTTATTAAAGGAATTAGAAGCTGGGAGCTATATCATCCTGGAAAATATTGTAGAAGTTGAATAATCTCTCTGCTGGTAAAGTGGCCTTAATTTCCATAGTCAGGTCTTTCCATAGTAGACTATGATAGTAGTTTTTGACAGACATTTTTGAAGTAAAATTTAAGGAACATTACTTTTACATTTCCCCAAGGAAAACAAATAAAAAAAATAAACATTCCATGTATTCCTAAGACAAAACAAAATTGTGCATATACTTAAATTAAGATCGGATTTTCTTCTACAGAATCTGTGATAACATTTTAATATATCAGAGAAAATATGCAACAATGTGAATGCTGTTCTACATACACCTTGGGAGTCTCTCAAAGAGGAAGAGACAATTCTCATTAGTTAGAAAAGATAAGAATAGAAATATTGAATTTGAATTTGAACAAGAAGCATATAAAAGATTGGAGAAAAAATTAACAGTAAGAATTGACTTGGGACTAAAACCAATTTGTAGAAGAGATGATGGAATCCAAATCACTTGAAAATTTGATACTGCTGCTTCACAAACAAGATGAAGGGAAGATGAGAGAGAAGACAAATGGTGTGCTCAGGAAGAAAGAGGGTAAGGTGCACCACTTGAATCTCTCATGCCTACACGTATGCATCCACAACTGATCAAAAGTTCTCTACAGTCACACATGAAATGAGAGAGAGAGACAGACAGACAAACAGGAGAGAGAGAGAGAGAGAGAGAGAGAGAGAGAGAGAGAGAGAGGTGAGCAAGGTAGCCCAAAGGTGTCAATAATAGCATACAGAAGTCTTCTTTCCTCCATGCTGGGAAGGAAAGAACTAGAGGCCATGCCTCTGTAAGGCTGCACGGTTACCTGCAACATAGGTAATGGCAGTACTTCTACTGGTGTTACAGCCATTTGTGGCTGAGCCCAAAGGCCTGTGTACTTTTTGCATATTTTTCTCCATTGCAGTGGTGTGAAAACTGATTTTATAGAGGCATATTTTTATTCTTTGCACCAAGAGTTAATGTTTTATCTGGGTGTGATGGTGCGTAACTGTTATCCCAGAACTTGGGAAGTGAGACAAGAAGATCCTAAGTCTAAGGACAGCCTTGGCTACATAGTGAGTTCCAGCTCAGCCTAGACTACAGTGTGGGTTTTTACTTCAAAAACTTGAAAAAAAGGAGGGAAAGGAAAAAGTTTTAAAGGCAGATAAAGTTAGTTTTTAATAACGGGGTCAATGAGTGGTCCCGGCACAAAAAGACACAAGTGTTTCAATGTTCTCCCTTTTCAGTTTAGAAGTCACTAAACAGAATTGTCTTTTGAGTGGAAGCCAGTTTTCCAAGGCAAATAAAGGTCTGGAATTGTAATTGAGGACAGAAAAGACTATTGGCAGTTTCTACAAAGTTAAAACAGTTATAAACATGATGCCAGAACATTTTTATACTTGTGTTTATTGAAGGCTTACTTTGATTAGGCCACAGTCTAGAGTTCTCTGTCTCCTCTAAACTTTCTACTGGATACAATTTCTTGGTCTCATTAGGTGAGATTACAGGTTAGGTACAGAGCCTATGTCTACTTTCTGAACTCCTGACATGTCCCTGCACGTCTAGTCTATGTATACCGCCTTGATCAGATGATGCCCTTCTAAAGATGGACTGCAGTGCTGGCCAGCTATACCCTGTGTGAACCCTGTGTGAAGAGCATTTTTATTACCTTTGGTTAGGGGCTCCCTCTCCAATTTGGAGAAAGGTCCTTTACTGAGAAAATTCAGAGTGAAATTTATTTATATTAAATGGAAAATTTGTACCTAGAAACACCCACCAAGGGAAGCAATGAAACAAGAATGGCCAAAGTGAGAGGACAGGTAGACTCTTCTCTTACAGCTCTCAGAAGTTAGAATGCCATCACCTTGATTTAGAGCTCCTACCTTCAGAACTGTGTCAATAAATTTACTATCTGAGCCACTCAATCAGTGGCTCTTTACAATGGCAGGTGTCTTAGTTAGGGTTTCTATTGCTGTAATGAAGCACCATGAGCAAAAAGCAAGTTGGGGAGTTTATGTGGCTTACACTTCCATATTATCCACTATCAAAGAAAGTCTGGACAGAAATTCAAATAAGGCAGGAAACTGGAGGCAGGAGGTGCTGCAAAGGCCAGAGAGAGGGGCTGCTCACTGGCTTGCTTCATATGGCTTATTCAACATGCTTTCTTATAGAATGTAGAACTACCAGCCCAGGAATAGCACACTCACTATGGGATGTGACCTTCCTGCATTGACAACTAAATGAGAAAAAGCTTTTTAGCTAGATCTCATAAAGGTATTTAGTCAACTGAGGCTCCTTCCTCTTTGATGACTCTAGCTTGTGTCAAGTTGACACATAAAAACAGACAGTGCAGCAGGCTTGTGCAAATTAATTTACTTTCTAATTATGAATTTTAATAGGATATAGTTATTCATTTATTTATTCTGCTGTTAAGCACCAATGATGTTAGATCATGAGAATACAAACTTTTGACCCTCTAGGAACATCTAGCTACTTGATGAAAATCGTCAAATTTACTTATACTTTAAAAGTGTCTAAATAGGAGGAGAAAGATTTGGAAGCATTTGATTGTTTACTACCTATTGTTTATTAATTATCAAACATCCTTCAAATCTATCTCTGCTTGTTCATCTGGCAGTTCACGTTTAAGGTCCAGGAGCTTAAGCTGTTACTTTTTTGTAAATCTTTAAGATGGAGGTAATAATGTTATCTAAAGGATGTTTAAAAAGATAAGTATGGATAACGAACATGGGATGTTTGCTGTATTGTTTGAAACAGAATGTGCAGTAGTACTTGGTGAATGGGGAGCACGGCAGAGCTGGAGTGGCAAGCAGACAGTACCTGAGTGGGAGATTGAAGACTACACTGAACGTGGTATCTAGAGCTCTATACGACTGTTCAGACAAGATAGTCATCACTGTCACACAAGAGACACAGTGATTTCACAAAGCAGTAGTAATTCTTCATTTAAAAAGATCTGGATTAGTCCTTCCATCTTTGTCAAGAAATTCTAAGGACTTCTATGCACTCTCTGTCTTAAGACCAGCTTTGTTTTAGAATTTCTCAGGGAATGTCAGCACCATTGCATTTGGCTTTGACATTCTCATTTTGAGCCAGAAAACCTAACTGTGTGAATGGTGTCTTGACGATTATGAGTTGTATCTTGGGAAGCTGGGCATGAAACTTGATGGCTAACAGGATTAAAATGACAAATTTTGGACATTTTGAAATGTTAACTTGTTAAAATAGTATGCTTTAACTGAGTGAGGGAATGGCAGCTATTGTTCCATGAAGATGTGAGTAATCTTGGGATACAATTCAGGAGAACTTTCTTGCATTTATTTTACAAGCAATGACAGAAAAGTCATTTTAGCTATAGTGTTCAGAAGCCTTAGACAATGGAGGTGCTAGAAACAGTTTTGGAAAAGGATGTGCATTTCTACCATCTGCTTAGGCTTCTAATCTTTTTATTTTTGGCTGTAACCTGGAATCTAAAGCTATCTAAACTTACGATCTATTACTGAGCCATACCCACAATTCATCATTTGCTGTGTCAAAGCAGGGATTTAATTTCTTAAGATTTATTATTTATTTATTTATTTGTGTGTGTGTGTGTGTGTGTGTGTGTGTGTGTATGTGTGTGTACGTGCACAACTGTGTGTGTATGTGTGCAAATGCTCAAGCACAAGTATGTATGTCACAACTTGCGGGACTAGGTTCTTCCATTCTACCATGTGGGTTCTGGGGACTTAACTCAAGTACCAAGTGATGTTATGCCACATATTTGTTTCAGGTGCTGTACTAAACAGTCCCTGCTCATGACCTCATTTAATATTTAAAATATTATATTAGGTTACATGATCATCCCATTTCACGGATAAACTGTGAGGTTTATTGGCATATGCCTTAAATGTCAGTCACCATAAATAAAGAAAACAGGATATTCCATGATGAAATCAAATTTAAACTATTTTTTTCTACTAACTCAGATCTACAGAGGATACTAGAGGGAAAACTCCAATACAATGAGGGAAAGTGAACCCAGGAAAACACGGTATAAAAGTAATTTCACACAAGCAAAACCAAAAGAAGCTCACACGCTCATACTACTACCACCAACATCAAAAGACACAGAATAACAGAGTGGATGTGAAAACAGGATCCATCATTCTGCTGCATACAAGACACACACATCAGTGACAAAGATAGATGCTACCTCAGAAGAAAGGACTAGAAAAAGGATTTTCAGGCCAACAAACCCAAGAAGCAAACTAGAGTAGCCCTTCTAGTATCTAATAAAACAGACTTACAACTAGAAGTAATCAAAGAGGTGGGGAAGGACACTCTATAATTATCAATTCTAGACTTTCTAGAATTCAATGAAAATGAAGGTACAACATACCCAAACTTATGGGATACAATGAAAGCAGGGCTAAGAGGAAACTTCAGAGCACTAAGCACCTTTATAAAGAAATTGTTGAGATCTTATACTAGTAACTTAGTAGCACACAGGAAATCTCTAGAACAGAAGGAAGCAGACATACCAAAGAGGAGCAGATGGCAGGAAATAATCTCAGGGCTGAAATCAATAACTTAGAAACAAAGAGAACAATATAAACAGTTAATGAAACTAAAGGCTGGTTATTTGAGAAAACCAACAAGATAAATAAATTCTTAGTCAAACTAACTAAAAATCAGTATCCAAATTAACAAAATCAGAAATGAAAAAGGGACACAAAAAATGATGAGCAAATCCAAAATATCATTTGGTCTTACTTCAAAAGCATATACCCTACAAAACTGGAAAACTCTAAATGAAATGGACAATTTTCTTGATAGATTCCACTTACTACAGTTTATTTTATTTTATTTTATTTTTTTATAATTAGTTACATTTTATTAACTCTGTATCCCAGCTGTATCCCGCTCCCCTCATTCTCTCTCAATCCCACTTTCCCTCCCTCATCTCCTTCCTGATTCTTTCCAAGTCCACTGATTGGGGAGGACCTCCTCCCCTTTCATCTGACCCTGTTTTATCAGGTATCTTCAGGACTGCCTGCAAAGTCCTCCTCTGTGGCCTAGCAGAACTGCTCCTCCCTTGGTGGGTGGGGAGATCAAAGAGCCTGCCATTGAGTTCCTGTCAGAAATAGTCCTTGTTCCCCTTACTATGGGAAACCAATTGGTTATTGAGCTACCATGGGCTTCATCTGAGCAGAGGTTCTAGGATATATCCATACATGGTCCTTGGTGGAGTGTCAGTTTCAGAAAAGACTCCTGTGCCAAGACATATTTGGTCCTTGTGGAGCTCCTATTCTTTCCACGTCATACTAACACCGCTTCTTTCATATGATTCCCTGGACTCTGCTGAAGGTTTAGTATCTGCTTTGAAACACTGCTAGGTAGAGTCTTTCAGATGCCTTCTGCAATAGACTCTTGTCATACATCCAATGCACATCCCATTTGTCTATCTAAGTGAGGATTGATCATCTTAACCCATGTCCGCTTTCTTGTTTATCTTCTTTAGGTGTATAGAGTTCATTATGTTTATCATATCTTATAGGTCTATATAAGCAAGTATATACCATGTTTGTCTTTCTCCTTCTGGAATACTTTACTCAGAATGATCTTTTCTAGATCCCACCATTTGCCTGCAAATTTCATGATTCCTTCGTTTTTGATTGCTGAGTAGTATTCCATTGTGTAAAAATACCACAATTTCTGTATCCATTCCTCCACTGATGGACATCTGGGTTGTTTCCAGGTTCTGGCTATTAGAAAACAAAGCTGCTACAAACATGGTTGAACAAATGTCCTTGTTGTGTACGTGTGCAAATTTTGGGTATATACCTAGCAGTGTATACCACTGGGTCTTGAGGAAGTGCACTATCCCTAATTGTCTGAGAAAGCGTTAGATAGACTTCCAAGTGGTTTACCCGTTTACATTCCCACCAGCAGTGGAGGAGAGTTCCCCTTTCTCCACAACCTCTCCAGCAAGTGTTCTCACTTGAGTTTTTGATCTTGGCCATTCTGATGGGTGTAAGGTGAAATCTCAGGGTCGTTTTGATTTGCATTTCCCTGATGGCTAATGAGGTTGAGCATTTCTTTAAGTGTTTCTCTGCCATTCGATATTCCTCTATCGAGAATTCTCTGTTTAGCTCTGTTCCCCATTTTTTAATTGGATTACTTGGTTTGTTGCTTTTCAGCTTGTTTAGTTCTTTATATATACTGGATATTAGCCCTCTGTCAGATAAAGGGTTGGTGAAGATTTTTTTCCCAATCTGTAGGAATTCGTTTTGTTTTGATGACAGTGTCCTTTGCTTTACAGAAGCTTTTCAGTTTCACAAGGTCCCATTTATTGATTGTTGCTCTTAGAGCCTGTGCTGTTGGTGTTCTGTTCAGGAAGTTGTCTCCTCTGCCAATGAGTTCTAGGCTGTCCCACACTTTTTTTTTCTAACTGATTTAGAGTATCTGGTTTTATGTTGAGGTCTTTGATCCACTTGGACTGTAGTTTTGTGCAGGGTGATAAATATGGATCTATTTGCATTTTTCTTCATGTAGACATCCAGTTGGAGCAGCACCATTTCTTGAAAATGGAAAAAATATGCGGTCTTTTTTCCTTTGAATGGTTTTGGCTGCTTTGTCAAAAATCAAGTATTCATAGGTGTCTGGATTTATTTCTGGGTCTTCTATTCGGTTCCACTGATCCTTTCTGTTTCTATGCCAATACCATGCAGTTTTTATTACTATTGCTCTGTAGCACTGCTTGAGATCAAGGATGGAGATACCTCCAGATGATCTGTTGTTGTACAAGATCATTTAGAAGATTCTGGGTTTTTTGTTTCTCCATTTGAAGCTGAGAATCTTTTTTTCAAGGTCTGAAAAGAATTGAGTTGGTATTTTGATGAGAATTGCATTGAATCTGTAGATTGCTTTTGGCAGGATGGCCATTTTCACAATGTTAATCCTACCAATCCATGAGCATGGAAGATCTTTCCATCTTCTGATATCTTCTTCAATTTCTTTCTTCAGAGACTTGAAGTTTTTCTCAAACAGGTCTTTCACTTGCTTGGTTAGTGTCACCCCAAGGTACTTTATGTGATTAGTGGCTATTGTGAAGGGTGTTGTTTCCCTAATTTCTTTCTCGGCCCTATTGTCTTTGGTATACAGGAGGGCTTCTGATTTTTTTTTTTTTGAGTTGATTTTGTATCCTGCCACTTTGCTGAAGGTGTTTATCAGCTGGATGAATTATCTGATTGAATTTTGGGTTCACTCATGTATACTATCATATCATCTGCAAATAGTGACACTTTGACCTCTTCCTTTCTGATTTGTATCCCCTTGATCTTCTTTAGTTGTCTTATTGCTCTGGCTAGGACTTCAAGTACTATGTTGAAGGGATACGGAGAGAGTGAGCATCCTTGTCTTGTCCCTGATTTCAGTGGGAATGATTTAAGTTTCTCTCCATTGAGTTTGATGTTGGCTATAGGCTTGCTGTATATTGCCTTTGCTGTGTTTATGTATGTGCCTTGTATCCCTGATTTCTCCAAGACTTTAAACATAAATGGGTGTTGGACTTTGTTAAATGCTTTTTTAGCATCTAAGGAGATGATCATGTGGTTTTTCTCCTTCAGTTTGTTTATGTGGTGGATTACATTGATGGATTTCCATATATTGAACCACCCTTGCATGCTTGTGATGAAGCCAGCTTGATCATGGTGAATGATGTTTTTGATGTGTTCTTGGATTCGGTTAGCAAGGATTTTATTGAGTATTTTTGCATCAATGTTCATAAGAGAGATAGGTCTGAAGTTCTCTTTTTTTGTTGGGTCTTTGTGTGGTTTAGGTATCAAGGTCATTGTGGCTTCATAGAATGAGTTTGGTAATGTTTTTTCTGTGGAACATTTTGTGGAATAGTTTGGAGAGAATTGGAGTTAGCACTTCTTTGAATGTTTGGTAGAATTCTGCACTGAATCCATCTGGCCCAGGACTTTGTTTCGAAGGGAGACTGCTGATGACTGCTTCTATTTCCTTTGGGGATATAGGATTATTTAATCTTTCTACCTGATCTTGACTTAATTTTGGTAGATGGAATCTATGAAGAAAATTGTCCATTTCATTTAGATTTTCGATTTCGTGGCATATCGGATTTTGTAGTACAACCTAATGATTGTTTGGATTTCTTTGGTGTCTGTTGTTATGTACCCCTTTTCATTTCTGATTGTGCTGATTTGTATAGTTTCTCTCTGCCTTTTAGTTAGTTTGGCTAAAGGTTTGTCTATCTTGTTGCTTTTCTCAAAGAACCAGCTCTTGGTTTCATTGATTCTTTGAATAGTTTTATTTGTTTCTAATTGATTGATTTCAGCCCCGAGTTTATTTTCAGCCATCTGCTCCTCTTGGGTGTATTTGCTTCTTTTTTTTCTAGGGCTTTCAGTTGGGCCGTTAAGTTGCTTGTATGAGATGTCACAAATTTCTTCTTGAAGGCACTCAGTGCTATGAATTTTCCTCTGAGCATTGCTTTCATTGTGTCCCATAAATTAGCGAATGTTGTATCTTCATATTCATTGAATTCTAGGAAGTCTTTAATTTCTTTCTTTATTTCTTCCTTAACCCAGATATTATTGAGCAGCAGGTTTTTCAGTTTCCATGTGCTTGTCGGCTTTTTTCTAATTCCATTGTTGTTGAGGTCCAGCTTTAGTCCATGATGGTCAGATAGAATACAGGGGATTATTTCAATTTTCTTGTATCTGTTGAGGCTGGCTTTGTGACCAACTATATGGTCTATTTTGGAGAAGGTTCCATGAGGTGCTGAAAAGAAGGTATACTCTTTTGAGTTTGGGTGGAAAGTTCTGTAGACATCTATTTGGTCCAATTGATTTAGGACCTCTGTAAGTCCCTTTAATTCCTTATTAGGCTTCTGTCTAGATGATCTGTCCCTTGGTGAAAGTGGGGTGTTGAAGTCTCCCACTATCAAGGTGTTGGGATAGATGTGTGATTTAAGTTTTAGTAATGTTGTGTATATGAATGTAGGCGCTCTTGTATTTGGGGCATAGATGTTCAGGATTGTGATGTCCTCTTGGCAAATTTTTCCTTTGATGAGAATGTAGTATCCTTCCTCATCTTATTTGATTAATTTTGGTTGAAAGTCTATTTTATTATATATTAGGATACCTACCCCAGCTTGCAATCTGGGTCCATTTTCTTGAAAGACATTTTTCCAGCCTTTTACTCTGGGGTAGTGTTTATCTTTGTTGCAGAGCTGCATTTCTTGGATGCAGCAGAATGTTGGATCCTGTTTCCGCACCCATTCTGTTAGTCTGTGTCTTTTTATTCGAGAGGTGAGTCCTTTGATGTTGATAGATAATAGTGACCAATGAATGTTAGTGCCTTTTATATTGGAGTCGGTGGTCTTACTGTGTTTCATTGTTTTCTTTTAATTTTTGTTGGGATATTATCTGCATGCTATGTTTTCTTGGGTAAAATTGTTTTCATTGAATTGGAGTTTTCCTTCTAGTATCATCTGTAGGGCTGATTTGCTGTGTAGGTATTGCATAAATTTAGTTTTGTCATGGAATATTTTGTTTTCTTCATCTATGTTGATTGAAAGCTCTGCAGGGTATAATAGTCTGGGTTGATATTTGTGGTCTGTGAGAGTCTGCATTACACCTGCCCAGGCCCTTCTGGCTTCCATAGTTTCTGATGAGAAGTGCGGTGTGATTCTGATAGGTCTACCTTCATAGTTACTTGGCCTTTTTACCTTGCTGCTTTTAATATCTTTTCTTTGTTCTGTAGATTTAGTGTTTTGACTATGATGTGATGTGATGTGTTTCTTTTCTGTTCTAGTCTATTTGGTGTTCTGTAGGCCTCTTGTATATTTATGGACATCTCTTTCTTTAAGTTGGAAAATTTTCTTCTATGATTTTCTTGAAAATATTTTCTGGACCTTGGAGCCTGGAGTCTTCTTTTCATCAATTCCTATTATTCTTAGATTTTGTCTTTTCATGGCATCCTTAATTTCTTGGATATTTTGTGTTTGGGACTTTTCTTGATTTTATTTTTTCTTTGAAAGAAGTATCAGTTTCTGTGAGTGTATCTTCAACTCCAGAGATTCTGTCTTCCATCTTTTGCATTCTATTGGTGATGCTTACCTTTGTGGTTCCTGATATTTTCTCCAAGTTCTCCAGCTCAAGGGTTTTTGCAATTTGTGTTTTCTTTATTGATTCTAATTCTGTTTTAATGCCTTGTACCATTTCCTTCATCTGTTTGAATGTAGATTCCTGTCTGTCTATGATGGTCTCTATTTTTTTGTTCATTTCCTTTCTATATGCCACTAATTTTATCTCTACTTGTACCTCTATTTGTTTGGTTATGTTTGCCTGTGTTTCTTTCAGAATTTTGTCCATTTCCTTTTTCTTTACCTCCAACTGACTGGCCAAATCTTTGATAGATTTGTTCATTTCCTCTTTAACTGTCTGAATTCCATGGCTATTGCTCTGAGAGAATTGTTTGTTTCCTCTTTATATGCCTCCAATAATTGGGTAAGCATAGTTTTAAAGTCATTTTCCTGTGCTTCTGATGAATTGGAGTATCCATCAATTCACGATGTCCTGATTTATGTTGGATATGTTCTTTTGCCTACCCCTGGCCATTGGCTTATCTGAAAACTTCCCTGTTTTTTTTTTTTTTTTTTTTTTTGATTCTGCAGTTCAGACTGGTACTGTTTCTCTCTGGCATCTGGAGAGTTCTTCCAGAAGCTGAGAGAGGTCTCGTGGCCTCAGTGTGTGCGTTGGTGGACTAGCTGTACCTGTGGAATTAAAGTTCGCGGGTGCAAAAGGGATAAATGCAGGCATGCGTGTGTGTGTGTGTATGTGTGTATGTTTGTGTGTGTGTGTGTGTGTGTGTGTGTGTGTATGTGTGTGTGTGGAAGTGTGTCTTGAGAGACAGAGTGAAAGATAATGTTGAATCTTTGAGGGTGTTGGAGGGGCTCTGGACTGTGTATGTAGCAGGCCCTAGTGATGGTCGCAGCACAATTTCTGGAATTAACTGCCTTAACTCCTCAATTGGACCCACGGGGCATGGGCCTCAATGTCCCAAGTGACCCTCTGTTTCCCATAGTGGGTATGTGGGTGGGAGGGGTTCGATACCTGGTTTCTCTTTTAGAAGGACCCTGGATCTGGGGCTCTGCATATACTCAAGGCCACACTCACTCTCAAGCATATCACTTCGGCAGGGATTGGGGTATCCGGGCTCTCTGCTCTCTGGTTTGGCCCTACTTGTTCTTATGGAAGAGGACTGATGTGCTCTGCCAGCTCAATGCTGCTGCTGCTGCCGGGTTAGGAAGTCCCGCTGCAGCTGGAGACTGGGATCCCTGTCCAGATGCCTTCTGGGAAGTACTGGGAGCCCTCCACTGTGCTCTCCAAGTCTGGGAGGCCCAGCGCCTAGTGTGCTTAGCTTGTATGGTGGGTCTGCTTGGCTTTGGTGGGTATATAGCATATTATCTGTCACTGAGGGCTTGGGTGGGCTGTGCAGTCAGTGGCTGAGAGACCCTGCGGGGCCAGTATGGCAGCTAGCAGACCTGGGACCCTGGGAGGATGGTGCCATGAGACTGGGACTCTGAGATTTGTACTGCTGGCAGTTGCCGCTTAGGGGCTAGGAGCTCCGCCTCAGCTGCTTCAGACCCCTGGCAGTTAGGTCTGAGCTGAGAATCTCGGTGAGTCCACTGTGCTGAGGAGGAGGGAGGTCTGAGAAAGGGGAGTGCTGGGAGATCAAAGGATTGTTTCTCTCCTTCCCCAAACAATTCTCTGGGTGACCAGAGACCAAGGTTCTCACCTCATGTGATGTTCCCTGTTGTTTAGAAAGCCTCACCCTTGTTTCCCTGGCTTCAGAGGTCTTCCACTCAACAACTCAGGCGTTCAGCTCTTCCACAGCTCAGAAACTGTGCGTCTTATTCGCCATCTTGGCTCTGCCCCCCCCCCCACTTACTAAAGTTAAAGCAAGAGCAGGCTAACAATCTAAGTAGCCCTATATTCTCTATGAAAATAGAAGCAGTTATTAAAAGAATCCCAACCAAAAAAAAAAAAAATTGTGGGGCCAGATGGCTTAAGCACAGAATCCTACTAGACTTTCAATACTCCTCAAAGTATTCCACAAAATAGAAACAGAAGGAACATTGTCAAACTATGAAACTATAGTCATCCTGATACCTAAACCATACAAAAATTCAACCAAGAAAGACAATTTGAGATCAGTCCTCGACATGAGCATTGATGCCAAAATACTCAATAAAACACTCATATACTGACTCCAAGATAACATCAGAAACATCATTCACCATGATCAAGCTGGCTTTTTCTAAAGTTTGGAGGGATCATTCAACATACGAAAACCCATCAATGTAATCCAACAAATAAACAAACTGAAAGAACAAACAAACATGATCATCTCATTAGATGCAGAAAAAGCCTTTGACAAAATCCAGCACCTATTCCTGATAAAAGTCTTGGAGAGATCAGGGATACAAGGCACATACCTAAACACAGTAAAGGCAATAATCAGAAAGCCTATAGCCAACATAAAATTAAATGGAGAGAAACTTAAAGCAGTTCCACCAAAATCAGGGACAAGACAAGGCTGGCCATTCTCTCCATATCTATTCAACACAGTACTTGAAGTTCTTGGTAATGAAATAAGAAAACAAAAGATCAAGGAAACTCAAATTGGAAAAAAAAAAGAAGTCAAAGTATCTCTATTTGCAGGTGATATGACAGTATACATACATGACCCCAAAAATTCTACTAAAGAAATCCTTCAGCTGATAAACACCTTCAGCAAAGTGGCTGTATACAAAAATAGCTAAATAAAAATTTAGAACAAACAGTAGCCCTCCTTTATATGAATGATAGATAAGTGGGCTGAGAAAGAAATAAGGGAAACAACACTCTTCACAATAGCTATAAATAACATAAAATAACTTGGTATAACTATAACCAAGCAAGTGATAGACCTGTATGAAGAAAGAAATTGATGAAGATATCAGAAAGTTGAAAGATCTCCCATGCTCACAGATCAGTAGGATTAATATAGTAAAAATGGCCATCCTCCCAAAAGCAATATACAGATTCAGTGTAATTCCCATTAAAATACCAGCACAATTCCTAACAGACCTTGAAAAAAACAATTCTTTTCTCCATATGGAAAAACAACAACAAAAACAAACAAAAAAAACCCCTCAGGATCACTAAAACAATCCTGTACAATAAAGCACTTCTGAAGGCATCTTCATCCCAGATTTCAAGGTGTACTACAGAGCAATAGCAATAAAAGCTGCATGGTACTGATATAGAAACAGACTTGGTTGATAATGGAATTAAATCTAACACCCAGAAATAAGCTCATACACCTATGGACACTTGATTATTGACAAAGAAGCTGAAACCATACAATGGAAAAAAAATAGCAACTTCAACAAATGATGCTGGTCTAACTGGATGTCCACAATGCAAAAATGCATTAAAAATTGCATAGAAAATGCAAATAGGTCCATATTTATCTCCTGCATAACACCAAGCCCAAGTGAATCAAAGACATCAACATAAAACCAGATACACTAAATATAATAGAAGAGAAAGTGGGGCTCAACTTTGAACTCTTTGGCACAGGGGACAACTTGCTGAACAGAACACCAATAGCTCATGCTGTAAGATCAACAATTAATAAAAATATGATGAATTTTTATTCTGATGAATCTGAAAACTTCTGTTAGGCAAAGGACACTGTCAATAGAAAAAAAAAACAAACAGCAGCCTACAGACTTGGAAAAGTTCTTCACCAACCCTATATTCAACAGAAGACTAATATCCAAAATATTAAGACTTAAATATTAAAGTTAATATTAGTTAATAATATTAATGTAATATTAATCAAGAACTTAAACAACAACAAACAAAATGTTCCAATTAAAATATGGAAAACAGAGCAAAACAGAATTTTCAACAGAGGAATACTGAATGGCAGAGAAGAACTTAAAGAAATGCTAACATCCTTAGTCACCAGGGAAATGCAAATCAAAATGACTCTGAGATTTCACCTTATCCCTGTCAGAATGGCTAAGATCAAACTCAAGTGACAGCACATGCTGGAGAGGATGTGGAGAAAGGGGAACACTCCTTCATTTCTGGTGGGAATGCAAATTTGTACAACCACTTTGGAAATCAACCTGGCATTTTTCTCAGAAAATTTGGAATAACTCTACCTCAAGACCCATCTATATCATTCCTGGCTATATTCCCAAAAGACTTTCCACCATACAACAAGGACACTTGGTCTTCATGTGTATCCTCTAGGAGGTAGAACAGGGGCTGACTCTGACATGGACTCTATTACCTGCTTTTAGATCACTGTTACCTAGCTGCCATGTCTATCCTCAGTGGAACAGGATCTGCTTGGTTCTGATTTGACTTGATATGAATGGGAATGGGGTGCAGGGGCCCTTTTTCTGAGAAGAGAAGGAAGGAAAGGGGGAAGAGGGTGGAAAAGCAGGAGAGGGAGGAGAGGAGAGAAGGGCTGGGATATGGATGTATAGTGAAAAAAATAAAAACATCACTATAATAAAAAAAATGGGGTATATAGAAATATCACATAAAAAATAACAGGCAAAAAGGAAAAATTGTTGAATTTGCTCTTCAACTATAAAACTATTCTGTATACTGATACAGAAATAATGTTATTTTTTATACATGGGTATATAATTTTGTGTATTCATTCAAATATACAAATTATGGTAAGTTTTGTACATATGTGAGCTGTAGCACTTATACAAGTCATTTTCAAATGTAGTGTTTACTTCCAGTTTTTTTTAATTTTTTGTTCTGTTTCCTTTTTCTTCTTTTTATTTACAATTTATTCACTTTGTGTCTCAGTTGTATCCCCCACCGTCATCTACTCCTGGTCCCTCCCTGCCTCCCTCCCTCTTCCTTCCCTATCCCTCTTCCTTAGTCCACTGATAGGGGAAGTCCTCCTAACCTACTATCTGACCCCAGCCTATCAGGTCCCATCATGACTGCCTGGATCCTCTTCCTCTGTAGGCTGGCTAGGTTGCCCCACCAGGAAGAAGTGATCAAGGAGCAGGAAACCAAGTTCATGTCAGAGACTGTCTCTTCTCCTCTTACTAGGGAACCCACATGGAGACTGAGCTGTATATTAGCCATATTATATAAGATAAACATACTAAAATTTACAGACCTAAAGAAGATAAACAATAAGGAGGACCTTCGGGAAGATGTTTAATTCTTATTTAAAAGAGAAAACAAGATAGACACCCAAGTGATAGAAGAGAGAGAACACAAATGGGAGCCTACCACAGATGTCCTATAAAGACTCCACCCATCAGGGGATCAAAGCAGATGCAGAGACTCACTTCCAGTCTTTTTAAAAGCTGCTATTACAAACTGTTTATATTAATTATTTAAAAAATAATTAACTTATAAAAGTCAACAGTTAATCAGTCAGACTCATAGTCATGTCAGATACTAGTTTACTTTATCACAGAAGTGTTCATCCTAAGTTGAACATATAGTAAATATCAAGAAACATTTGCTTATTCAGATTTACTATAGCTAGCTAGTTAGATATGATTATACACTATGTAAATATAAATGTAAATAGATAGATAGATAGATGGTCCTCAAAAACTCCAGAGATCTAGAGCATATGGCATTTAAAGATTTTTTTTATTAATTTAAGGCCCTTTTCATGTGAGACATGTCAGCTCTTAGCAACATTCCGAGCATGCCTCAATGAAGATGATGAACATCATGAAATCTCCTTTTGGAGACAGCTAGTCACAGGGCAAAAATATTCCAGATCTTTCTACAGACAACATGCTGTCCACAATCCAAAAGACATGGGTGAAGTGTGAGTTGACTGCCAAGCTCTATCATGACAGGGTAAGCATATTTCCTGCTTCACAATTATGTCTGCCAGATATACTGTGCCAGAAGGCTGAAGATGATGCTCCAAAGTTATATAGAGAGAATGGGTGACTGACCAGGAAGTAAACTCTCTTTGTCATCTCTTAGTTTTGAAAGTCACTTGCCTGCACTTAAATAATAATTCTATCCCTTCTCAAGTCTCTGAAGACTAGGTAGTTATAGTTTCACAGTTTGGCTTAAGTTGTTTAGGATTTAAGAAAATGTTTCAAGGTCTAGAAAAATATTTTTTAGTTGATAAATACAAGATATGATAGAGGATGATTTAGGTAAAAAACTTTAGAGTCACCTCGATAGGAAAAATGGCATTTTCTTCATGGTTGCCAAAAACAGATAAGCTAAACATTTTGCATGCAATGTTTACATATGACTTTCCTGATTGTTTCATAACTGTTCTTATTGTATGTAGTTTAATATAAATAAATTAATTAAAATATAAATTTTACCTGCAAATTTCATGATTTCCTTATTTTTCATTGCTGAGTAATACTCCATTGTATAGATGTACCACAGTTTCTGCATCCATTCTTCAGTTGAGGGGCATCTGGGTTGTTTCCAGCTTCTGGCTATTACAAATAAAGCTGCTACAAACATGGTTGAGCAAATGTCCTTTTTGTGTACTTGTGCCTCTTTTGGGTATATGCCTAGGAGTGGTATGGCTGGATCTTGAGGAAGTGCTATTCCTAGTTGTCTGAGAAAGCACCAGATTGATTTCCAGAGTGGTTGTACCAGTTTACATTCCCACCAGCAGTGGAGAAGGGTTCCCCTTTCTCCACAACCTCTCCAGCATGTGTTGTCCCTTGAGTTTTTCATCTTGGCCATTCTGATGGGTGTAAGGTGAAATCTCAGGGTTGTTTTGATTTGCATTTCCCTAATGGCTAATGAGGTTGAGCATTTCTTTAAGTGCTTCTCTGCCATTCGATATTCCTCTACAGAGAATTCTCTCTTTAGCTCTGTTCCCCATTTTTTAAGTGGATTACTTGGTTTATTGCTTTTCAGCTTGTTTAGTTCTTTATATATATTGGATATGAGTCCTCTGTCAGATAAAGGGTTGGTGATGATTCTTTCCCAATCTGTAGGCAGTCGCTTTGTTTTGATGACTGTGTCCTTTGCTTTACAGAAGCTTTTCAATTTCATGAGGTCCCATTTATTGATTGTTGCTCTTAGAGCCTGTGCTGTTGGTGTTCTGTTCAGGAAGTTTTCTCCTGTACCAATGAGTTCTAGGGTATTCCCCACTTTTTTTTCTAGCCGATTTAATGTGTCTGGTTTTATGTTGAGGTCTTTGATCCACTTGGACTTCAGTTTTGTGCAGGGTGATAAGTATGGATCTATAAATGGTGGGACCTGGAAAGGATCATCCTGAGTGAGTTGTCCCAGAAACAAAAAGACACGCATGGTATATACTCACTCATATAAACATACAATATAGAATAAACCCACTAAAATCTGTACATCTAAACAAACTAAGCAAAAGAGAGGACCCTAACTAAAATGTTCAATCCCCATCCTGAAAGGCAAAGAGGATGGACATCAGAAGAAAAAGAAAATAGGAAACAACCTCGGAACCCGCTACAGAGGGCCTCTGAAAGCCAGAAGAAAACAGGAAACAACCTTGAAACCTGCCACAGAGGGCCTCTGAAAGCTTCTGCAGTATAGACTGTCAAAGCAGATGCTGAGCCTGATGGCCAACTGATGGGCAGAGTGAATGGAATTTTATGTAAGAAGTGGGAAATAGTAAGAGCTGGAGGGGACGGGAACTCCACAAGGAGAGCAACAGAACAAGATAATTTGAACACAGGGAACTTCCCAGAGACCCATACTCCAACCAAGGACTGACTATTCGTGGAGATGACCGGGAACCCCTGCACAGGTGTAGCCCATGGCAGTTCAGTGTCCAAGTGGGTTACATAGTAATGGGAAGAGGGACTGCCTCTGACATAATCTGATTGGCCTGCTCGTTGATCACTTCCCCCTGAGGGGGGAGCAGCCTTATCAGGCCACAGTAGAGGATAATGCAGCCACTTTTGATGAGAACTGATAGACTAAGATCAGAAAGAAGAGGAGAACCTCCCCTATCAGTGGACTTGGGGAGTGGCATGCATGCAGAAAGGGGAGGGAGGGTGGGATCGGCAGGGGAGGAGGGAGGGGCTTTTGGGGGAAACAAAATGAATGAAGTGTAATTAATAAAAAAATTAAAAAATATATAAATTTTATTTTTCAATTTTTATTTTCAGAATGCTTTAAAATAATAATAGTAACTACTCTGATACCATAATATCCTCCAGCATAGTATGATCCATCTAACTGCATTTATATATATACTGTGCAAACATATGTACATACTTCTTGCAAAGTAATAACAAAGGATAAAGCAGAGGAAGATAATTTTTATATCTGACGGACAAGATACCATATCATTAGTTTTATGTTGATATTTCATCTAAATTCCATCCCAAGAGTAGACATTCATAGCTTTTTGCTATGAACATAGAAAACCATTAGTGCTGTCAGACTGATTACCTTCTGAAAAGGTCAAGTTCCGCTGTAATAGTGGCTTTTCTGCATCATTTGTTATTGGGTCATTGTCTAAGGATCTTTCTCACTCCATTGTTGGCATATGTGTTCCTCACCTTGGGCCTGATATCGACTTCAAAAGCATGTTTACACTTGTCACTCCAATTACATGTAGTAATGTAACTTGCTTTGAATAATTAAAGAGTTTTATGAAGAGAAGTATCTGTATCTGTTAAAGTGTATCTATATTTTGTTTTTCTTCTATATCATTTTTACATTCTTTTCAACTTTGTCTAAGCAAAAATCAATCAGTATCATTAATCTTTGATGAGGTAAAAATAGAAAGTTCTTCATGAGAGAACTAGAAGGCTTACCATAAAGAGTTTCTTGAAAATGAAAACCAATGCCACTCATTCTCATCTAGACTCATCTTAATTTTAATAAATGCCTGAAAAAGGCAGTGGTGGGGTCCATGCATGAACAGTTTCAAGTTATGATATAACCCTACCTGTATTTTGATTCAAGGAAGTTTATTTTTTAAAAAATTAAGGGTACTGAGTCTGTGGACTACATCTAAGCTGGAGTTTTATGTCCTTTCCACACATTGTCCTTGGTTGGGGTATCAGTCTCAGCAGGGCTCTCAAGGCTCAGTTTTTTTTTTTTTTTGGCTCTGTTGGTCTCTTTTGGTCTTTAGTAAGGGGAGCAGAGGCTTTCTCTAGCATGAACTCAGTGACAGGGTCTCTGATCACCTTCTCCTGGAGGGTGTAACCTTGCCAGGCCACTGAAGAGGACAGTGCAACCAGCCTTGATGAGACCTGATAGACTAGGGTCAAATAGAAGGGGAGGAGGACCTCCTCCATCAGTGGGGAAAGAAGAAATAGGGAAGGTGAGCTTGGGAGGGGCCATAACCAGGATACAAATTGAATAAATTGTGATAAATGATAATAAAAAATAAATGCAAGCAAAAAAAAGTGAAGGGAACTGATGGATGGGTGAATGCAATTGCCTCTTCTTTACCTCTTTTGTTTTTTGGTTTCATAACATTCTAACCAAACTAAGTGCTCACTATTTCCCAGTAATGCTTAGTTTCTTCTGTGTCCAGCCTTAACATTTTTAATCTAGATTATTGCAAATATTCAGGGTGTAATTAAAAAAATCTGTTTTTTTTGTACAAAGTTTTTATTTATGTAATTCCCGATAGAAAAACAAACAAACAAAAAACTTTCCAAATATTCCAAATATGTACAATCACTTACTGCTCAAGGCTGAGAATGATCTTGTCTTTGTCTGGCTTTTTCGTTTGTTTGGTTTAGTTGTTTTTGTTTTGTTTTTATAGAACAGCAAGGGATTTAGAAAAAACAGGGTTCCCCTCCCCCCCAGATTTATACAAGTTCAAGACAATTCCTTTGACCCTATTCTTAGTGATTTGTCCTAATGTTCTTATTGGGTTCTGGTGGAAATTTTATTTCTACTGTTATTTTTTTAATGGAAATGTCAAAAATTGCTGCCCTCCTTACTTCAAAGAGTTCTTAGTGATCTCAAGACACTCAAGAACAAGGTTAGAACAGACACCATTTTAATATAATGTGTACTTGTGGGAGTGTCTCTGTGTGTTTGACGTATGTGTATGTGTGTGTTTGCATGTGTGTATGTGTGTGTGGTATATACACATATATTGATATGGCTAGTGGGCAGAGGTTAACCCCAGGTGTCTTCCTCTGTTATTGTCTAGCTTATTTTTTAAGTGAGATATCTTACTGAATTTGAAGTATGCTATTTTGGCTAGACTAGGTGACTTCAAAGTCCATGGGATCTGTCTGTGTCTGCCTGCAGTACTGAGGTTACAGATTCACAGTGCCCCACATCTGCTTTCATGTGATTGATGGATATTCAAGTTTTGCTCCTTATATTTGTGTGGGAAGCACTTTACCTACTGAGCAATCTTCCTAACTTCCAGAATTTTTATTTTGTTTTTATTACTGAGTCTTCTCAAGTGTATTCAGAGGCACACAAGAGAATTACATGTTGACTTACACAAGAAGTGAAAGCAACATAGGAAAATGGGTTTTCAAATTTTCTTTACTATTTCACAAAATTTGAACATGATATGGTATCAAAAACAAAACAAGACTAAAGATGGGGAGAATGCCTACTGGACTCAAGAAAGAAATAAGACTTCCATGATTTCAGTGACATACCAATGTGAAGAAGGAGGAGGAGGAGAAGAGGAAAAATAAGAATTACCATTGAGTGAGTCAGTATGGGCAGATTACCTATTCATGAGTGGGAACTTAAGCAAATCAGAGGCTTGGAACAGTGTCTGAAAATGAGGAAATCTTAGCAGGAAGAGAATGTATCTGGAGAAGGCTATGAAAACACATGGTTAAGCAAGCATGAAACCAAGGCAAATATCGATTAGTACTACAAGAAGAATTGATTCTACAGGCGTCTTGCCTAATTGCTGAGTGCTGTAATGGCCATAAACTATTTCTAGCTAAAAACTTCTGTTTGTATTTGTTCTTGTTTTTTTTCTGCTGAGTTCACACTTCCTTTACTTGTGTTGTCATACATGTAACCAAGAATCTCTGCCAACTACTCCACCTGCACATTTCCAAATGAAACATGAGTATTTGGTTTTTATTCTTGTTTTCTTTTCTTCTTGTGTGACATAACCTCTCAACACAGGACCACCTCTGTGAGGACAGAGGTGAGAGAAAGTTCATTCAGGTCTCTGTGCTCCTGAAAAGCACTGGCTCAGACCTTAGAAGCATCTGCAGGGAGTCTTCAGCCCCAGGTTGCATTAAGTCAAAAATTTCCATTTAAATTTTATATCTAAATGGATAAACTGCATTTTAATCACCTCTGTGGGTCATGTTCTTCATGGCATTTCTCTTATTCTCTGTCATTTGACATTTCCTTCTTTAGGTAGCATGACATACATGAGCTATCTTAGAATTTCTTGAATAAATATTCACTATAATCATTTTAAGGCAGGCAGTGCTAAGTCCCTAGCATAAAGAGCTACTGAATTTCTTGAATTTAAGAACTTTTCTCTTTTATCACAGTTTAGCAAATAACTGAGAGTTAGACATTTAATTCTTTCCTGCTCTTATTTTGCCACAAGAAAAGCATTCATTATCTTACCTCAATGACTTTATATACAGAATGGGAATAATTATGTTCTTGTGTGGTCCATAACAGAAATTAACATGCTTTCTATTTAGATAATATTTATACTTCACAAATAAAATATACGTTTAGCAGGAATTATTGCTAGGATTATTATTATCCATAAGAATTTAAATAGTGGCTTGTCAAATGAAATTCTGAAAGTTGAAATTCAAGCTAATATATTAAAACAGGCTTGAGGGGATATGAACTTGAATGTCTGTCAATGACAACTGGATGCAGTGAGTAATCCAATTTACTTCAGGAACTGTGTAACTGTGGCTGGGCTGAAGAGTAGGCACTACAATGATGGAGGACTAAGAATGGGAGTGTGTAGATATTTATTAATTCCTTTAGGAAGTAGTGGGAAGGAAAAGAAGAGTTGGGAGACATTTACCAAGAAACTAAAGAAGTAAAAAGGGCTATAGTAATCTAGAGAATGACAGAGAGAGAGAGAGAGAGAGAGAGAGAGAGAAAGAATGAGCGAGACAGAAAGAGAGAGAAACAGTCTGAAAGTACAATAACTTTAAGAAATCAGCAAAAGTCTTCCCTTAAAGATGTGGATGTCCAGAAAATTCAAAGAGAAACAAAAAGGCTGGGAAGAAAGAAACAGGAGCTGTTTAAATACATTCATACTTAGAACCAAAGGTTTATTAGCAGGAAAGGAGATGGTGAAAAAGTAGACAGCTGCAAGAAACCACTTAAGCTGTCTATGGATTCTAAGCCCCAACAGAGTAGAATTCTAGAGAAAAAAAATTAAAGGATCAGAAAGCTGGGTGTCTTGTCCTCTTAGAGCAGGTTGAAAATCTTGGTTTCTACCTGGAAAAGATGAAGAAAAGGCACATGACTGAAGCTAGTACTATCATCATCAATAGTTCCTATTGAGAAAGTGCCAACATCTGTGAACTCTGTCTAACTGAAAGAAAATTGCCTTAAAGTCTGGAAAAGGAGGGAAGTAGACATGTAAACACTGCAATAATTCAATGTGATTACCACTGGTATATAAACAGATTTTTTAATTTAATTTTATTTTTAAAAAATTTTAAAATTTTTATTAATTACAGTTTATTCATTTTGTATCCCAGCTGTAGCTCCTTCCCCCATCCTTTCCCAATCCTACCCACCCTCCCTCTTCTCCTATGCCCCTCCCCGAGTCCAATGATAGAGAGGTCCTCCTCTCCTTCCATCTGATCCTAGTCTATTAGGTCTCATTAGGACTGGCTTTTTTGTCTTCCTCTGTGGACTAGTAAGGCTGCTCCCCTCTCAGGTGGTGGTGATCAAAGAGCCAGCCCATGAGTTCATGTCAGAGATTGTCCCTGTTCCTATTATTGGGGAACCCTCTTGGACACTGAGATGCCATGGGCTACTCCTGTACAGGGGTTCTAAGTAATAAATAGATTTTTTGAAAGTTGTTATATTCACATGTGTGATCCTTGATTGCAAATTAAAATAGGCTGGTGTTGGTCTTCATAACTTCTCCTTTTGTGCTTCTACTAGAGCCAGATCAGCAATTGAAATAATACTACCTATAGATACTGAAATGTTCTTTGTACTGTAACTAGGGAATAGTTTCATGTTTTATCACGTTTTGATATTAGCCAATTCAAAGGTCAACATTTCCTTGCTAGTGAGATAAGCTTTATCTAGGAACAACTTGGTTTACTTGACCACAGAAGATAGTGGGTCACATCAGCTTAATGGCCTCTGAGTGCACCCAGGAATGAAAAAGTGATAAAGGATTTCAGGAGTTGTTTTGCAGGTCCTATCTAAAAGGCTCAACTGATTCCACACTTTCACCTACTTCTGCAGTATTGTAAACAAAATTAAGAGACCAATTGTCCAGGGCTAACTTCAAACAAAGGAAGTTTCTGAAATTCCTATGTGATTTCTGTTGGCAAAGCCATATGCTGTACATGACAACAGTACTCTTATTTATTTCAATCACTTATTTATTCAATGTTAATTTGAGGTACTGTTGTTTTACATGTAAAAAAGTGAAGGAGAGTTCTGTTTACAGTAAAGCAAAGAACGGGGGAACTACCATTATCTAGCTGCCCTTTAAAAGTTAAAAGTTTAAAAAAAGCAACAATAATGTAGCATCCATCTTTCCACCTCCAGCACACCTGTGACACAGAGAGCTTTAGTGTTATTGGCTTGGGGGCAGGTGCTTTTCAACTACAAATTAAAAAACAAAACAAAACAAAACATTTTCATCACAGGTTTGTCTTGTATCTCAGGCTGGCTTCAAACTTGCAATTCCACTGTTTCAGCCCCTCCCCCCAAAAAAAACCCCATGGATTATGTATATGTACCTCCATTGCTCAGAATTAAGAACTACTGAGAAAGGGGAAAATATATTGAGTACCTCTAATCCAAAGCTGATGACGATTATGGCAAAGTAGTATACACAGTACAATGAAAGTTTGGCGCATTATAGGCAAGCATATGTAGACTAAATGCAAATATTTTAGGACAGAGAAAAATGAAGCTGATTGAAAGTTATTTTATTAAGGAGTTAAATTATATTTTTGTTATAAAATGTACTATATTATTGTCTTGCATAAAAAAATCACTGTTCAGACAAAAAATACTATACATATTTTTTTCCTGAAAAATCTTCTACATAAGACTACGTATGTATTTGATTTTCATGGGTATATATAGCAGAAAAAAATTAATAGAGCTACCTCTACTAAGGTAAGGAAAGAAGATTTTTCTTCATGCTCTTGGATTAAGACAAAAATCACTGTATTAAAAAAATTTGTCTACTTGAATCATGGAAAGTCATTGCAAAAATTCCTAATTTCTCATCAAAATGACCATATGTCAATAACTGGATTGAAATTGTCATTAGACTCAGCCTTTTCTGGCTAGGTGCTGGTTGGATTTTAGGCAGCATTATCAGTAACCAATGCCTGAAAGTACTTTTACTAACAAGGGACTCAAACACAATGTGAGTTCTTTCCAATATGGCTCAATGGTGGCAGTGGAGCTACTCCTTAAGTCATGTAGACTCTTAGATTAGCTGTCCTTATGGGCAAGGAACTGAATGAAGATGCTCACCCTGAGATTACAGGTCATCAAAAGCATATCTAATCGCACATGCACTCAGTTTTCTCCTTCTTAAAATTACTCCTCTTTCAGGGTCATATTTCATAGCAGTTCTCATCAGCAGGACTCTTTGCTTATTAATACATAGCTGATTTTATTCTTAGCATATAAAAAACAGTGTAACCAACCTACTTGAGGAGGCATGGAAGTTAGAAAGCTGTACTTTATAGCAGAGAGACATACTTGTATTTCTAATGTGAATTACTGTAGAGAAATGTTTGAAAGCTGATTTTTCAAATAGCAAGCTATTCACTTCTAAAGTTTTTTTCTTTCACAATTATATGAGGCAAACACTTTAAGATGAGAAGAAAACATGCTATGATTTAATTCCCCTGACTAGATAGTAAGTGTAAAAGAATTGTTTGTGGACTTTGTTCATCAAAGACAATCGTGTCTCCACAGATCTGGGAGCTATAGGGGTGGTGTCATTAGTGTTGGGACACTTCGCAGTGTCAAATAATGAAAAATTAACCCAGAAGCAACCATTGAAAAGCAAAAGTTCTGTGGTGACAGGTTTCCTTCTGTATAGAAAATGAGACACAAACTGGTGCCTAAAGGACAGAGTTGTGGGACTTGACAGGCTTGACAAAGCTTGGCATGTAAGTCTTCGAGAAGGCACAGACCCAAGGTCCTTCAAGTCAGAAACAATAGATAACTTTGTTATTTGCACTTAAAATTGGTTTTTGGATCTTCTCAAACTCAAGGAGTCAACATGTTTAATATCTCAGCTATTAAATAATGTGCCTGTTTGTGAGAGGGTAAAGCATTTTCTCTTAGCATGTTCTAGACACTGTGTCACTATGTCATTAGACATAGTGACGTCTCCTGTCACTATGCAAACAGCCAATGTCTGCAACTGAGTCAGAGATTTACAAACAACTAAAGACTGTGCATGGTTTTAGGTTCTCATTACAGTTTCTCAACGAATGCTGGAAGGCTTTAAAACCTCCAGGATTGGAGTCTTTCAGCAAAGCAGATAAACGTGGTACTGTTCTCTTAGCTGCACCGCATATTATCTGAGGGAGACGCTCTTCCTTTGTGGTGTCTCCACAAGAAGCCGACAATGTCTACTCTTCTTATGAGTAGAATGTGCCACATTGTTCTGAGGTTTATAATTACATGTTTGTGACTTCATCCCTAACAGCTTCGCACCATGAATACAGATAACGTATTACAAAAAGGGACACTGGGAATGTCTCAGACAGAGAGGGTGGGAGAAGAGGGAGGCTGATGTGCTCAGTGACCATCTCCTAGCAAAGCTCTGGGGTGACTATTAGGGGAACTCGGCTCCCCATGATCCTGGGGTGGCCTATGGTCTAAAACACTGGCCTTCTGTTTCATGGGCTATGAAGCACCCTTGGGAAGAAGAAATACTCAACCTATGGGCTGACATTTTATTTATATCACATCTCTTGTTGAATTGTTCTGAAGAACCCGAGGTGGCCGTGGCATTCCTTCTCTTTATTCACTTGGTTACAGTTTAAAATTTGAATAGCTGTTTATGCTGGAAGGCTGAACACCCAATCAGCAGTCTTTGAACTGAAGCTGTATTGTTCACTCATGGAAATGCTTGTTTCATCTGTCAGCTCTCTTTTATATTGAGCCTAATAATTTATGCTTGCTAAAGATGTTTTCTGACCTGTGATTCCATTGCCAGTTAGGAAAGGGCTTTGGCAGCATTCACACTTCCTTTCGTAATAGGGGGCCAGTAAGGTACAATTTAGCGAAATTACTGCTCCAGTGCACTAATGGTGCCCAGACATAGACTAGGGAGGGAAGAGGGGTATGGGTGTGGGACTTTATCCTTTAAAGAGGTCCACTAAGACACTAAAGAATGGTATCCTGGGAAGCAGGCTATTTAGGAGTTATGTCCTTCCCTGGAGGTCCACATGAACCTGAGGGGCCCTGATAGTTGAGTTAACACACCTGCCAAAATGCTACAGGAAACTTACGTTGCTTTCAGCTAACAGAAATATATCTTGTATTTATCTTATCTTACATTTTAAAAAAGTGACCATGATTCTATTATATTGAGTCATCAAAAAAGTACTAAAATTCTTTTTTATCCTTCTAAAGAAAGCATTCATATGCACTTGCACTGCATATTTTTCATTGTATTATATTGAAACCACATCATATGAAATGGAAGTTTTTTAAATAGTTCATGCTGCACTGTCCAGGTCTTTAATTTGCAGGTTATTGGTAGACTCATCCTGAAGAGAATTATTCTATTTGCAAATGGAGTTATTCTCCAGGTGAAGTATATTTTTTTTCCCTTTACCTCATGAAACTTTGCTTTTGTTTCTCAATCAGTCTATGCTGTCCTCTGTACTGGTCATTTGTCTGCCTCTTTTAAGGTCACTGCTTTGCAGACTCAAGCGGTTGTGATCATGTAACATTGTTTCAGTATTTATCTTTGAAAATGACATAATAAATATTGGTCAATAGATTTCAATAATATTTTTAATAAAGATTATAAACTGAGGTAGAATTGCTCGATAGTTCTAATTTGTCTGGGCAGTATGTATAAATATGCAGTGACATCAATATGTATACTCAGGAAACAAATGTCACATATTACATGGATTAGTAAGATGAGAGAGTAAAAACTATAGATAAATTCTTCAAAAAGGAATTTCTAAAAGATTTTGGATATTTCTGTAAAAATTGGTTAAGTTATTTGAAGAAAATACTTTAGAAGTTGATTTCTAATGACTTTTGACTTTGACTTTAATGGCCATAAAATGCTGAAATATTTCTATTGAAACTTGTTGTGTTATACAGAAAGCTCAAATAAAGTCTTTCAAGATAACAATGACTAGTAATGTTGTAATACTTTGAAGTCACAGAGGTTTTAACACTGAGGAAAGCCTTAGTCATTCCTTTCTGTGGGTAGCTTCAACATAGCTCTTTGCCTTATTGGAGGGCACTAAGTGAGCAAAGAACAGAGCTGGAGCTGAACATGAGGCTGGCAGTATGAAAGCCACCCCATAGTTCTACCCATGCCTTAACTTTACCTTTCAAGTTATTGATATTTTAGATAAAGAAGCAAAAATGGCACTGTTCTGTTTGCATATTACACCTTTATAAAAACTGCACTTCATAGGTAAGAGAATTTTTTAAAAGAGATGTCTTATTTTACAGTTGAATAAAGAAAAAGTTTTATTATCTTTATTGTTGTTAATAGCAGGTTATAAAATTGGTTAAGGTTAGCACATTCTAGTTATTGCAATAAGAACTTTGTGTTATTTATTTTCTATAAGTAAACAAGATGCAGAATACAATACTGAGTCTTGAAACATACTTAGAAAACCACATAAACAGATCTGCTGCTCTCCAAGCCCCTTGGACCTCTTTAACACATGTAATAGTTCTGACCCACATTACCTACTGCCACACAAAGGGTTAAAAGGAAACTTGGTATCATGATAGCTATAACCTCCTCAAATGCTGATCTGAACAGGTATCAAGAGCTAAGTAAAGCTCTGTGTCTTTAAGGTCTTTTTTTACCGGATTTTCTTTTTTCTTGAACTGCTCTCTACTAGCAGTAGACATTTTTACTTAATTTTAATTATATATATTTTAGTTTACATATTTTAGGTTTAGGTGTAACAATTAACAAAGTTTTCTGTTTTTCAAATGACCAAGTGCAAAAGTCTGTTTGTATTTTAAAACACTTAAGGAAAGTGAGAATGCATGTCTTGAAATTCAAACATGTTCAGAGAATAGCCACTGAAAATTTAGAGTTGAGAGATGTTTTCCAAGGCAGATAAACTGTAAGAAATAATTTGGACTCACTGTTGGACAATGAAGGCTCAAAGGACTAAGTCACATTTTAACCAAAGTTCAGAATCAGCACTTTCATAATAAGTTATACTTATTAAAAATATTGTATTGATTGCTATTTTAGCTAACTTTAATTTGTCTAACCTCACTGACTTATTTTTTAGGGTCCTCCTCTCCACCTTTTCTTTTACATGAGATGATTTTGGGAAAGTTAATGTGTTAACATAATGGTGAAAACTTGGTTTCTGCTTTTTTTTTTTTTTGGCCTACTCAAACAGACTCCATGGCTATGGTCCCAGGGAGTCCCACCTAAGTTGTTGACATAGATGTATCAGAAGTTAAGTGTCAAGGAACAGCTTGTGGATAGCTTCAGTTTATGGTTTGTGAGTGCGAAGGGCTCTTATTTCCTGTGCCCACCTTTTGTTTCCTTCCTCTCACCTTAGTCTCCTGTAGAGGTGTAAGCACCATAGCTACTAATAAAACAATTTGGCTTTTTGTAGCAGATGGGGCTTCCATCTGGTGTAAATGTGTAGAGGGATGTTCTTGGTGCTAGTTAGTGGGGAGTGTGGAGGCAGGGATGCACTGCTCCCCACAAGCAATGTGACCTGGGATGAGCTTGTTAATCATCACAGTTTGTAACAGCTGGGTAGGCCCTCAAACCTAAGCATGGCCCAGCAATAGATGGTAGGAGCTTGGGAATCACAAACCTACCCAGAGATAGACTTCTTCCTACAAGTGTGCATTGTTTTAGGAATTAAGCTAACTTTAAATAAATTATACAATCCTGGTCTCAGTATCTGAATAAAATAAATTGATATTCTAGCATTAAGTATACAGTGAATGATAATAAATGAATGAATGTATGAAATACAGCTAAAATATACCCAATTGTCTCTGGTTGTATTGATCAATAATGTCAATATTTTCCTGTTCATGTCTAAAAGATAAGAATATAAGTTCAGGATACAGGTAAGTTTGATATAACATATTTTCAATATTGATAGTGAGAATTTTATTTGCTCACATCTAACAACTTTTCCCTCCTCCTACCTGGAATCTGTTAGCTAAGAGGGAAGTATTAAATTTGGGATCATTTTTCTGTGATGTTGCTATAATCTGGAAATCTCTGAAAGAGTAGCTTTGTGTGAGAAGCTTTCCTAGTTTGAGAAGATATTCTGTAAATCTTAAACATTAATCTTTATTATTCTGCTATTTCCATTCTCTTTTCAGTGTGCTCAGCAGTGTGCCAAACTTTTTTGTGGAACTTATATTACTTTTCCATAAGCAGAGTCCTTTGGCTATTTCTCTTTAGTCAGCTATATGATGAAAAGATTAAAGAATAGAGCTGGATCTGAGACTTATTCTGTAACCTACATATATTTACATAAATTCCTTGAAAAGTAAATAAGAGCTACATGAATAAAGTGGTGAGGACATTTGAGATCCAAAGCCACTACCTACTCAAAGGGTGGAAAAAAGTCAGTCCTTACAATTAAACTGAGTATCCCAGTTCATTTACTCTTTTAGGTAAATTTTAATTGAGCTGTGTCTTATTTTTATAAATGTTGTCAATCTTCATTTTCCCTGTCTTCCACATACCAACCTAAACACAGACACACACACACACACATGCAGATCTACATATCAACACATTTGAGGAGAGTATGGTCTGTCCATATACCCTCACCAACTTATACACAGTGACACATAATGCTATAAACATTAAAACATCCGACTCTGATAGAACACCCGTAAGACTGAGAGGGGGAAAAAACCCTTCTTTTTAATGCATTTACTTTACAGACACAAAAGCTCAGCTAGTAATCAGTTTTGATAACTTTAGATGTCTGTTTCCCTGATGTAATGACTAGACTGGCGCAATAACAATACTTCATTATGCTATTCATAGTGTACGGCAGGATTCAGTCAGAGCTAGACTGAAAACCTGGCCCACAGCTGAAAGCAGAGATGATGCATTAATCCAAAGCAACACCCTCTCCCCCACTGTTCCCCTTAGCATTCAGCCACTAATAATAGATATCATTTTTCTTCATAAAACTGGGAGTACTTGAATCAAGCACATGACAGTTAAGGTTTGTTTAGTTTTTCAAGCAGGTGATTACAGAATTGAACTTCTCAAGTGAGAAAGCCAATGGAATACAAACAGTTAAGAACACATTTGAAGGGGGGAAAATTGTCCAGCCCCATCTGTCAAACTGTGCATATGACATCATCAGATATTCTGCACTTGTTTGCAGCTATTCAGGCTGGCCCGCCCTGCAGTGTATGCTTTGTGTTCCAGTTTCCTTTACAGGGCCAGCGGGCTGGAAAATTACCACATGCTGTCACAGTTAGCTCAGCCAGGTCTTGTTATCATTGTTTCCAAGGAATCCATTCATCCCATTATTTTACATATTGGGCAGACGTCCTGCCACTGAGGCTTGGGCTGCAGTAACTTGAAGGGCCAAACGTTAATGGGCCTCTATTGTTGATAGAATGGCAGTGCAATACGTGGGAAAAAATACCCAGACAGCTCCCTGACACTGGTGTAGGACCTCTAGACTTAGGGGGTAGCCTGTGAAGATCTTTTATGTAAACAAGCCTTCAATAAACAATGAATATCTCCTGTGTCAATATTCATAACCCATCAATAAAAAAATATATAAATCTTCCACTAGAAAGAACCCAAATGTATTATGGATGATGGGCCTTTCCTCAAGATAATCTATAAAATGTGGCCAAGCCTTCTTCTAAACATAGCTAATTTATGAGGGGAGGGAAGCACGGCTGAGGTTTTGAGGAAAGAAAAGCTTTTGGTTTGGACTGTGTTCTCATTGCAGGAGATAATACAGTGCAAGTTTTGTGGCTTCTACTACTAGTAGGTTGGAATAAAGACAAGGGTCCTGGCAACTCATTCTATCGTCACTATGTGGAGAATTTAAAGACAGTTAATGAAAACATTAGAAAAGTCACTAAGGCTAAAGCTTAAATTTAGGATGGAATATGTTGCCTGTGATAATTAAATCATTGGTAAGAAAAAAGGTCATAGCAGTGAAGAACAGCAGTGGTGTAGAAATGGGGAAGTCTATCTTGTATGAAAGATACAGTCAGCGGCAACCATTGATGTTGCTTCCCTGCACTGATGGGAAACACTGACATTATTGACTCAAGATGAATCTAATCTCTTGATCAGTGTTATGGAAATGGGTAACTCTTCTTACTAGCCTCAGAAACATTGCAGTTGTTTTTCTTGGGACAAAAAAATGAAAGTACCACAGAACTGCCTGGTAAAAGTGGGATAGCATATGATTGCTTAAGTTCATATGCACTGAACGTAACTTGTGGTATTTTAAATATTCTAATGATTAATCCATATGCTACTTTGGCTAATTTATTTTAGTGTTTCTGAACAGAGCTCCAAATGGTCTTGCAGATATCTATATTAAAATAGTTTCCACAAACCCTTTGAGGAATCAGAACATGGGAGTCTGAGACTCCTGGAGTTGGAGGATCAAGTGAAAAAGTAGAAGATTGGCTCTGAGAAACTTGAACCATACTTAAGATTAAAAAATAAGTTGCTCTGCCCCAAAGCCAAAGTACTAGATGTCAGAACTAGATTGTCTAAGCAAAGGTCTAATCAATGATCATCATATCGTACACTACTGATACTGTTATCTTTGGGATAAAAAAGTGTATAAATTGTTATATTAAGGTACATATTGAAATGTGAATATACCTTCCCAAAAGTAATATTTTAAGAGAACTTACAGAATTTTGAAATCATTGTTTTTTTAATTTTTATTTTTTATTAATTACAGTTTATTCACTTTGTAACCCCCATAATGCCCTCCTTCCTACCTTCCTAATTCCACCTTCCCTCCCCCATCTTCATGCATGCCCCTCCCCAACTCCACTGATAGGGGAGGTCCCCCTCTCCTTCTGATTTTAGTCTATCAGATCTCATTAGGAGTGGCTACATTGTCATCTTCTGTGACCTGGTAAGGCTGCTCCCCCCTCATGGGGAGGTGATCAAAGAGCAGGTCAATCAGTTTATGTCAAAAGCAGCCCCTCTTCCCATTACTATGGAACCAACTTGGACACTAAAGTGCCATGGGCTACATCTGTGCAGGGGTTCTAGGTTATCTCCATGCATGTTACTTGGTTGGAGTATGAGTCTCTGGAAAGACCCCTGTGTTCAATTTTTCTGGTTCTGTTGCTCTCCTTGTGGGGTTCCTGTCCTCTCCAGACCTTACTATTTCCTACTTCTTTCATAAGATTCCATGCACGCCGCCCAAGAGTTGGCCATAAGTCTCAGCATCTGCTTTGATAGTCAGCAGGGCAGAACCTTTCGGAGGCCCTCTGTGACAGGTTCCTAACTTGTTTCCTGTTTTCTTCTTTTTCTGATGTCCATCCTCTTTGCCTTTCGGGATGGGGATTGAACATTTTAGTCAGAGCCCTTCCTCTTGATTAGTTTCTTTAGATGTACAGATTTTAGTAGGTTTATCCTATATTATATGTCTATATGAGTGAGTATATAACATGTGTGTCTTTCTGCTTCTGGGATAGCTCACTCAGGATGATCCTTTCCAGTTCCCAACCTTTACCTGCAAATTTCATGATTTCCTTGTTTTTCATTGTTGAGTAATATTCCATTGTGTAAATGTACCACTATTTCTGCATCCATTCTTCAGTTGAGGGTCACCTGGGCTGTTTCCAGCTACTGGCTATTGCAAAAAAAAAAAAAAAAAAACTGCTACAAATAAAGAACTAAAGAAGCTGAAAAGCAACAAACCAAGTAATCGAATTAAAAAATGGGGAACAGAGCTGAACAGAGAATTATCTGTAGAGGAATATCGAATGGCAGAGAAACACTTAAAGACATGCTCAACCTCATTAGCCATGAGGGAAATGCAAATCAAAATGACCCTGAGATTTCACCTTACACCCATCAGAATGGCCAAGATCAAAACATCAAGTGACAACATATGGTGGAAAGGTTGTGGAGAAAGGGGAACCCTCCTCCACTGCTGGTGGGAGTGTAAACTTGTACAACCACTCTGGAAATCAATCTGGTGCTTTCTCAGACAACTAGGAATAGCTCTTCCTCAAGATCCAGCCATACCATTCCTAGGCATATCTCCAAAAGGGGCTCAAGTACACAATAAGGACATTTGCTCAACCATATTTGTAGCAGTTTTATTTGTAATAGCCAGAAGCTGGAAATCATTATTTTTAAAATGGCAAAAAACATCTTTTGTATTCTTTTTTCCCCTTTCTTTCATCTCTCAACTTGATTCTTCTCTTAGGATTCCAGAAGATGAAACATATTTTTGATAAAGAAGTCTACTTGACTTCAAAAGTGCACTTGGGACAGCACCACTCCTCATACTCCAAGAACACTTACCTCTCCAGAATGGAAATGACCTTCTGGCTGAATCCACAGTATATTGATAAAGTAGATTACTGAGTGTCATTTTAGCACATTAAGAATACTTAAAGTTAAAAAGCATTTTTCTGAGGACCTCTTCCTTTAACCTAAACAAGTTCTATATTTGTCACCATGAAGTCTATGCTAAGGAAGTTGTTCAGCAGTAAATTCAGTAAAACTTCTGATTGCCAGTTCTTTAAAACACACATTAAAAGTAACTTTCACTTGAGAACATTTTGAAAAGAAATGTTATACACAGTATCTTATAGAAAGCCAGAATAACAACAGCTACCTATCTCAAAGTGGCTAGTACTCATAATATTGAGTGAGTCGCAAATATTTGTGATACTTACCTTTTAGACACACTCTAAAGCCCAATTTCTCCTTCTTTGTAACCACCTGGTTCCTATAAAGAAAATGCTTTAAAGAAATCACACCAAAATATTTAAACTTTTTTTTTCCATCTGAGCCTTCACATCCCATTAGAAATTTCTTATAATTTAACTATTTTCTTTCATTTTATATTAGAATAATATAATTTAAGGATTTGAGTTGCCTAACAAGATATGACCACATAATCATTGCAGCAATTTCCATACTATATTAGTGAAAACAAATACTATTGTAATAGGATGCTAACATGAAAACTCCTAATAAAACATGACAAAAGTTTTCATATTTTATTTATGCATTTTGGTTTTTCTTCTCCACTTCAGCATTTTTCACTTCAGTTTATGAGGAAGTTGTATGGGTTTTCATGCTCCTGAATATCAATTAAATGATGTTGTGATGCAACAGCAATGTAAAAGTTAACTGCCATCATTTTGCTATTGGGCCAATATATTTCTCTGGGTCATCAAACCTTTATTTGAATGATAATACTTTTATTAGTTTTGTTATTTATTTCAATGTAGTTTAGAAGCTAAGCTGTTTGCAAAAAGAAAATAAGAGACTTTTTGCAGTTGAGATAAATGTGCAATGAGTTGAAGAAATAATACAATTATCTTAGTAATTTACTCCATTTCTCCTACTCCAAGATCCAGATAATTGAGACAAAGGTGAGCTCTGCCTTGAATTATGCAGGCAATTGCTTTCATCTATGCAAAGATTCTCTTTCATTACAGAGAACAAATTTATCCTAAGACTTTTCTTTAACCCAGTTTATTTGTACAGAGTTGTTGGCCATGTTCAGCGAGAAAACAAGCTAGAAGGAAATACTCAAATGCCTGATAGTCTACAGATAAAACTGAATAGAGAAGCCACTGACAGAAGGTTCTTTTGGATCCTCCTTACATATGTCAAGAATTGTGCTGAGATTAAATGCAACATCTTCTCAGGCAAGAAAAGATCTGACTTAATGGCAAAATGCTTCGATATTTTCAAAATTGCTTTGCACATTAATGATAGCACAGTACTTAGCAGGCTTATCTAAAAGAATGGAGAATTAACTGTATGATGCCTGGTAGATGACATATTCTACCAAAATTGCCCATGTATATCTGGTGGCCTATGAAATCAAACAATAATTTGGACACCTGAATGCTTAAACTTCCTTTCCAACAGACAATTTTCCAGTGGACACAAGGATTATACCTTCTTTTTTTAAATATATTTTTTTATTTTTTACAATATATTCATTTTGTATCCCAGCTGTAGTCCCACCCTCATTCCTTCCCAATCCTGCCCTCACTCTCTCCTTCCTCTCCTCCCATGGCTCTTCCTCAGTCCACTGATAGTGGAGGACCTCCTCCCCTTCCATCTGACCTTAACCCATCAGGTCTCATCAGGACTGTCTTTCATAGTCTTCCTCTGTGAACTGGTCAAGCTGCTCCCCACTCAGAGGAAGGTGATCAAAGAGCCAACCACAGAGTTCATATTAGAGTCAGCCCCTACTCCCCTTATTAGGAAGCCCATTTGGAGACTGAGCTGCCACAGGCTACCTCTGTGCAGGGGTCCAGGTTATCTCCATGAATGGCCCTCGGTTGTAACATCAGCCTCAGAAAAGACCCCTAGGGCCAGATTTTTTTTAGTTCTGTTGCTCTCCTTGTGGAGCTCCAGACCCTTCCATAAGGGTCTAGCTCCCCCTTCTAGCTCCCCCTTCTTTCATAAGATTCCCTGTAGTCTGCCAAAGTTTGGCTATGAGTCTTAGGATGTGCTTTAATACCCTGCTGGGTAGAGTCTTTCAGAGGCTCTCTGTAGTAGGCTCCTGTCAGAAGAAGGTGAAAATAAGGAACAAGAATGGATTATACATTCTTGTAAATGGGACAGAGAAAGTCCTATTACAGGGGCATCACATTGGAACATATAGTTATTACCTTTAACTAACTCAGCACAAACTGTTTGTCTTTCAGACTGCTATTAATTCAGGTGAGAATAAGATGCAGATAATGGTTTTTGTTCAGTTGTCATATATATATCACTCAATCATTCAGTGGTGAGATGCTCACACTGTGATTGGCAGGTGGTAACTGAGACTTCAAATTTTGTGGATCATGTTTACCTCAGGATGTCTTATCAATAAAAAGAATGGAAGGTAGATTTCTTTAATTTTTAAATTTCTCTCTGTCTCTCTTTTCTCTACCACCTCTCCTTTTTCTTCCCCTTTGCTGGTTTGAACGAACATTCAACAATGATAATGCCTGTGATTGTTTTCACTTAATTCTTTTGCCTATTTTCTGTCTCTTCCCAAAATAGGCTCCCTGAGCAACAGAAGTAGACTTATTTATTCTGGGTACCTCACTCAGTGTCTGCTGTGAGGTAAATACTCAGGAAATACATGTCTATTAAATGAGTGCACCCAACCAGTTTTATGCCAGCAGATTCAAATGCACTTAATGAAAAAGCAGACATTAAAGATAGTACACACTGTGGATGCAAGGAGTAGGGATACCCATGGTATCATTGATAATGGAACCGTAAGGACATCATGATGCAGTGTTACGTTGAGAAACCAGGCTGAAGGTCCATTTTGCCAGCTTCTATTCAGGGTAAGTTTTATTATCTTCCATGAAACCAGGAATTATTTGGAGTAGTGATAGAATGTAATAGGAGTGAAGCTTCTGACAATAACATACACAGTACTCTTAACTTATTTCCAGGTCAATCTGTTCATGGTTGCATATTCCTAGGAGCTGTTTTATTATAGTCCTACCATGTCCATTTATGAAGTTATTCATCAAAAGAGAAAAGCCTTAATAAAATCCAAGTTCAATGCTCAGAACCATAAGTAGAGTGGTGCATGCTTATGATCCGAGCACTGCAAAGACAGGGACATGTAGTTCCCCCAGATTCACTGGCTAACCAGCCTAGTCTACTTGGTGAGTTCATAAAAGGTGGACAGTACTATCCAACTGTGCTGCAACTTTTGTTGTGATATATGGTTGTTACTAAGGGAAAAAATATTGCTTCCTCCAGGGTTAAAGAAATCAAATTACATTTTTCTCTTTAAAGACATCCACATGTTTTCACATTACAAAAGTCTTAGCAAATTAACTGACCCATTATAATTAGCTGCTAGTATTTGACAAAATAGGATTGAGGATTAAAGTCTGCCCTCTTCTCCCCCTATGGCCCTCTCCAAGTCCACTGATAAGGGAAGTGCTCCTCCTCTTTTATCTGATCCTAGCCTATCAGGTCTCATCAGAACTGGCTGCATTGTCTTCCACTGTGGATTGGGAGGGAATGAGGGAAGGGGCTACAGCTGGGATGCAAAGTGAATAAATTGTAATTAATATAAAAAAGAAAAATTAAAATTAAAAAAAGTTGGACTCGTTTTCCACAGCCTGTGCCACTCACTGCTTACCTGTAGGCATCGGCGATCTTAGAGATGGTTCACATATGGCAAGATCAAAGAAGGCTCCCCAAGATCTTTTTTTGCCATATTTTTAAAAATTTATTTATTTTTATTAATTACAGTTTATTCACTTTGTATCCCTTCCCTCCTAACCTCCGTTCCCAACCTCCCTTTCCTTTCTTCATGCATGCCCCTCCCCAAGTCCACTGATAGTGGAGGTCCTCCTCTCCTTCCTTCTGATATTAGTCTATCAGATCACATCAGGAATGGCTGCATTGTCATTTTCTGTGGCCTGGTAAGGTTGCTCAGGGGGAGGTGATCAAAGAACAGGCCAATTAGATTATGTCAGAGGCAGTCCTCTTCCCATTACTATGGAACCCACTTGGACACGAAGCTGCCATGGACTACATCTGTGCAGGGGTTCTAGGTTATCTCCATATCTGGTACTTGGTTGGAGTATGAGTCTCTGGGAAGACCCCTGTGTTCAAATATTCTAGTTCTGTTGCTCTCCTTGTGGAGTTGTCCTCTCCAGCTCTTACTATTTCCTACTTCTTTCATAAGATTCCATGCACGCTGCCCAAGAGTTGGCCATAAGTCTCAGCATCTGCTTTGATAGTCTGCAGGGTGGAGCCTTTCAGAGGCCCTCTGTGGCAGGTCCTAGGTTGTTTCCTGTTTTCCTCTACTTCTGATGTCCATCCTCTTTGCCTTTCATAATGGGGATTGAGCATTTTAGTCAGGGTCCTCTCTCTTGATTAGTTTCTTTAGATGTACACGTTTTAGTAGGTTTATCCTATGTTTTAAGTCTATATGAGTGAGTATATACCATGTGTGTCTTTCTGCTTCTGGGAAAACTCACACAGGATGATCCTTTCCAGTTCCCAACCTTTACCTGCAAATTCCATGATTTCCTTGTTTTTCATTGCTGAGTAATACTCCATTGTGTAGATGTACCACACTTTCTGCATCCCTTCTTCAGTTAAGGGGCATCTGGGCTGTTTCCAGCTTCTGGCTATTACAAATAAAGCTGCTATAAACATGGTTGAGCAAATGTGTACTTGAGCCCCTTTTGGATATATGCCTAGGAGTGGTATGGCTGGATCTTGAGGAAGCTCTATTCCTAGTTGTCTAAGAAAGCACCAGATTGATTTCCAGAGTGGTTGTACGAGTTTGCGTTCCCACCAGCAGTGGAGAAGGGTTCTCTTTTCTCCACAACCTCTCCAGCATGTGTTGTCACATAAGTTTTTCATCTTGGCCATTCTTATGGGTGTAAGGTGAAATCTCAGGGACATTTTGGTTTGCATTTCCCTGATGGCTAATGACGTTGAGCATTTCTTTAAGTGTTTCTCTGCCACTCAATATTCCTCTACAAAGAGTTCTCTGTTTAGCTCTGTACCCCATTTTTATAATTGGATTACTTGGTTTGCTGCTTTCCAAGCTTCTTTAGTTCCTTATATATACCGAATATTAGCCCTCTGTCAGATAAAGGGTTGGTGAAGATTCTTTCCCAATCTGTAGGCAGTTGTTTTGTTTTGATGATGGTGTCCTTTGCTTGATGACTGTATCTTTTGATTTACAGAAGCTTTTCAGTTTCCTGAAGTCCCATTTATTGATTGTTGCTCTTAGAGCCTGTGCTGTTGGTGTTCTGTTCAGGAAGTTGTCTCCTGTGACAATGAGTTCAAGGGTATTCCCCACGTTTTCTTCTAAGTGGTTTAGTTGTGTCTGGTTTTATATTGAGGTCTCTGATCCACTTAGACTTTAGTTTTGTGCAGGGTGATAAGTATGGATTTACTTGCATTTTTCTACATGTAGACATCCAGTTAGACCAGCACCATTTGTTGAAGATGCTATATTTTCTCTATTGTATGTTTTTGGCATCTTTGTCAAAGATCAGGTGTCCATAAGTGTGTGGGTTTATTTCTGGGTCCTCTGTTCAGGTTACATTGATCCACCATTCTGTTTCCATGCCAGTGCCATGCAGTTTTTATTACTGTTGCGCTATAGTAAAGCTTAAGATCAGGGATGGAGATACCTCCAGAAGATCTTTTATTGTAGAGGATTGTTTTAGCAATTCTGGGTTTCTTGTTATTCCATATGAAGTTGAGAATTTTTCTTTCAAGGTCTGTAAAGAATTGTGTTGGTAATTTGATGGGAATTGCATTGAATCTGTAGATTGCTTTTGGTAAAATGGCCATTTTTACTATGTTAATGCTGCCAAACCATAAGCATGGGAGATCTTTCCATCTTCTGATATCTTCTAAATCTTTTCTCAGAGACCTGAAATTTTTTTCATACAAGTGTTAGACTTGCTTGGTTAGGGTTACACCAAGGTACTTTATGTCATTTTTGGCTATTGTGAAGGGTGTTGTTTCCCTAATTTCTTTCTCATCCCTTTTGTCTTTTATATACAAGAGGTCTACTGATTTTTTTGAGTTAATTTTTTATCTGGCCACTTTGCTGAAAGGGTTTATCAGCTGTAGGAGTTCCCTGGTAGAGATTTTGGGCTCACTCATGTATACTATCATATCATCTGCAAATAGTGATTCTTTGACTTCTTCCTTTCCAATTTGTATCCCCTTGATCTCCTTCAAGTGTCTTATTGCTCTAATAAGTACTTCCAGAACTATGTAGAAGAGATATGGACTGAATGGGCATCCTTGCCTTGTCCCTGATTTCAGTGGGATTGCTTTAAGTTTCTCTCCATTCTGTTTGATGTTGGCTATAGGTTTGCTGTATATCACCTTTACTATGTTTAGATATGTGCCTTGTATCCCTGATCTCTCCAATACATTACACAGGAATAGATGTTGAATTTTGTCAAGTGCATTTTCAGCATCTAGGGAGATTATCATGTGTTTTTTTTCTTTCATTTTGTTAATATGGTGGATCACATTGATGGATTTCCATATATTGTACGACCCCCTGCATACTGAGATGACGCTTACTTGGTCATAGTGAATGATATCTTTGATGTGTTCTTGGATTCGGTTTGCAAGTATTTTCTTGAGTATTTTTGCATCAATGTTCATAAAGGAGATTGGCCTGAAATTCTCTTTTTTGTTGGGTCTTTGTGAGGTTTAGGTACCAAGGTGACTGTGGCTTCATAGAATGAGTTTGGTAGTGTTCCTTCTGTTTCTATTTTGTGGAACAGTTTGAAGAGAACTGTAGTTAGCTCTTCTTTGAAGGTCTGGTAGAATTCTGCCCTGAAACCATCTGGTCTTGGGCTTTGTTTGGATGGGAGACTTTCGATGACTGCTTCTATTTCCTTGGGGGATATAGAACTATTTAATTGATTTACCTGATCCAGATTCAGCTTTGGTAAGTTGAATCGATCAAGAAAATTGTCCATTTCATTTAGATTTTCAAATTTTGTGGCATATATAAACTTTTGAAGTAAGTCCTAATGATTGTTTGGATTTCCTCAGTGTCTGTAGTTATATCCCCCTTTTCATTTCTGATTTTGTTGATTTCATGGTGTTTCTCTGCCTTTTAGTTACCTTGGCTAGCGGTTTGTCTATCTTGTTTATTTTCTCAAAGAACCAGCTCTTGGTTTCATTGATTCTTTGAATTGTTTTGTTTCTAATTGATTGATTTCAGCCCTGAGTTTGATTATTTCCAGCCATCTACTCATCTTTGGTTTGGTTGCTTCTTCTTTTGTAGGGTTTTTCAGTGAGCCATGAAGTTGCTTGAATGAGCTGTCTCAAATTTCTTCTTGAAGGCACTTAGTGCTATGAAATTTCATCTTAGCACTGTGTCCCACAAGTTTGGTGTCTTCATTTTCATTGAGTTCTAGGAAGACTTTAATTTCTTTCTTTATTTCTTCCCTGACCCAGCAGTTATTTAGTAGCAGATTGCTCAGTTTCCATGTGTGTGTAGCCTTTTTGCTATTTCTGTTGTTGTTGAGGTCCAGCTTTATTCCATGGTGATCAGAGAGGATACAAGGAATTATTTCAATCTTCTTGTATCTGTTGAGGCTTGCTTGGTGACCAACTATGTGGTCTATTTTGGAGAAGGTTCCATGAGGTGCTGAGAAGAAGATAAATTCTTTTGTGTTTGGGTGTAAAGTTCTGTAAATGTCTATGAGGTCCATTTGATTCATGACCTCTGTTAGAGACATTGTTTCTTTGTTTAATTTCTGTTTTGTTCACCTGTCCTTTGTTCAGAGTGGGGTATTGAAGTCTCCCATTATTAATATGTGGGGATCTATACGTGCTTTAAATTTTATCAATGTTTCTTTTCCAAATGTGGGTGCCCTTGTATTTGGGGCATAGATGTTCAGGATTGTGATGTCTTCCTGATGGAATTTTTTCTTGATGAGTATGAAGTGTCCTTCCCCATCTCTTTTTATTAATTTTGGTTGAAAGCCTATTTTATCAGATATTAGTATGTCTACTCCTGCTTGCTTCTTGGGTCCATTTGCTTAGAAAGCCGTGTTTCAACCCTTTATCCTCAGGTAATGTCTATTTTTTGTAACTTAGGTGTGTTTCTTGTATGCAACAGATTCTTGGGTTTTGTTTACTTATCCATTCTATTAGTCTGTGTATTTTTATGGGAGACATGAGTCCATTGATGTTGAGAGAGATTAATGACAAGTGGTTGTTAGATGCTTTGATTTTGATGTCGGCTGTGGTCATAAGTTTGTGTGCTTGGTTGATTTTTGTTTTACTGTAGTGAGGTTAATTATTTCCTGTGTTTTCTTAAAAGTAGCTAGTTTTCTTAGGTTGTATTTTCCCTTCTAGTGTCTTCTGTAATGCTGGATTTGTGTGTAGGTACTGTTGAAATTTGTTTTTGTCATTGAATATCTTTTCTCCATCTATGAGGACTGAGAGTTTCGTGGTGTATAATAGCCTGGGCTTACATCTGTGTTCTCTTAGGGTCTGCATGATATCCATCCAGGCCCTTCAGTTGAAAACTCATGTGTGATTCTAATGGGTTTACAATTATATGTTACTTGGCCTTTTTCCCTTGCAGCTTTTAGTATTTTTTCTTTGTTCTGTATACTTACTGTTTTGATTATTATGTGGCGGGAAGATTTTCATTTCTGGTCTAATTTATTGGGTGTTCTGTAGGCCTCTTGTATTCTTATTGGCCTCTCCTTTAAGTTGTGGAAATTTTCTTCAATGATTTTGTTGAAAATATTTTCTCGGCTTTGGAGCAGGGAATCTTCTTTTTCCTCTATTCCTATTATTCTTAGGTTTTGTCTTTTTATGTTGTCTTGAATTTCTTGGACGTTCTGTGTCAGGAATTTTTTAGATTTAACATTTCTTTTACAGATACATCTATTTCTTCCATTGTATTTTCCACACCTGAGATTTTTCCTTCCATCTCTTGTAGTCTGTTGGTTATGTTAACCTCTGTAGTTCCTGTTTTCTTCCCTAAGTTCTTTCTCTCCACATTTTCCTCCAATTGTGTTTTCTTTAATTTTTCCAATTTTATCTAAATATTTTGTGGTATTTTGTTGATTTCCTTCATCTCTCTGACTGTGTTTACCTGTTTTTCCATCAATTCTTTCAGCTGTTTGTTTGAACAATCCTCTGTTTCTTTTATTTCATTCAGTGATTTAAGCCTCTCTAAAGGCCACAAACTGGCTACAATGTCCTCTATTTCTTTACGGATAGCCATAATCTCTTTGAGTTTATCTTCCTCTAGGTCTTTACTTATTTTGTTTCCTCTGTTATCCTCTTCATGAGCATAACTGTTAGGTCATCTTCTTGGATTTTAGTTATGCTGGGGTGTCCAGGGCTACTTGCCCCTTGATAACTGTGTTCTGGAGATGCCATATTGCTTTGTCTTTGTTAGTTGAGCTTTTACATTGGCCTCTACCCATTGGACTATCTTAGGTGTTTGGGGTTAGTTTCTGGTGGTTTCTGGGGATCTTTGGTGGAGAGAATCTCCTTAGCAGGAAGATGGTTTTTCCTGAAGGATGCCTTCTCAGCTTTTTGGGTATAGTCACTGGATGGCTGGTGTTTTTTCAGGAGTTGCCGCTGCTCACTTCAGGGATAGAGACCTGAGTGGTAACTGTGGTCCTTGTTAGTTGAGAGGGTTCTCCTCCTGCCCGGGGAAGTCCTGAACACAGCTGCCCTGCTTCTGGGTTTCTTGCTGTAGATTTAGTGATCTGCTGCTGTAACCTGTGTGTCTCGTGGTTTGGTCAGTTTTGTTAGGGATAACTGGTTGCCCCTTGTAGCAGTATCTGGGGGTTGATCTCGTAGATTATGGGCTTTTCTAGGTCTGAGGTTGGGGCTCTATGTCCCAGTACCCAAGTGGTAATCTGTACCACTCTCCTGGTAACAGCAGGCTATCTGGTGCACAGCAGGTCCCTGGGTTGGGCCAGTCTCTGGGACCTATTCCAGGGATATACTGGGTGGCCTAAGTCTGTCTTTTTTGCTTCATTCCCTGTGAGGATTTCTCCCGACAGTGACTCCCAATCTCCTTTGCCCTGGGGCACTCAGCTGGAGAGCTTGCTAGCAGCAGCTGACTGTGCCTGTGGCTGGAGTCCAGTTCAGTGATGGTGGTACCTGTTGGTCTGCGAGACTTTTTCCAGGGAAAGACTGGGTGACCCAAGTCAGTAGCATTTCCTTCCTTCCCTGTGAAGTTCTCTCGCGACAGGGACTCCCAGTCTCTGGTGTTTTTTGTGCCCACCTATCAGCCTGGGAAGGTGATCAGGACACGCAGGTGTGTGGCTCTCTCCCTAAGATCTTTTTAAAGACCCTCACATCCTTTATAATTTTTTATAAAGAAAATGGATCGATTTCTGTCATTTCATTAGGCAATAGTAGACTTCTTTTATTGCAAAGCTAATTCAATTAAGATGTTGAAGGTTGGTCTCAAGACTTGCAACATTCTGCTCAGCAAATTCTTTGTTGCAGAACTACACTCAAGCCTGGAGAAGAGCTTTAAAAGGTAGCAGCTCTGACTTGGGGGCATAGGTTTCTCTCACAGGATTGTTTCTAATTTAGGAGGAGTAGAAAGAACTGGTGGTTTATTTGGGGAGCTCTAGAGAAACAGAAGTGATAGAATGAATCTATCTATCATATATCTTCTTTCTTTCTTTCTACCTTTGTATGTATTTATATCTATCCATCTATCATCTACCTATTTATCTATTTATCATCTATCTATCATCCATCTCTCTATGTTTCTTTGTATCTATCTATCTATCTATCTATCTATCTATCTATCTATCCATCTCCATAAGTAAATATATCTATCTAAATGGGATATTTTAGAATGGCTAACAGGCTTTGGTCTTACTATTCCAACAATAGCTATCTTCCAACAGATAGTCCAAGAACTCAGTGGTTGTTTGGTCCTTAAGACTGGTCATTTCCAGTGTACATTGAAATACTGAAGAAGACTCTAGCACAGGTGAAGGGATTGGCTTTTCAGTAAGAGTGGGGATAAGTAGGTAGAGAGAGTAGGAGCTTCCTTTTCCCATAGCCTTTATATAAGCTGCCATCAGAATGTCTAATCTAGATTTAAAGTGGGTCTTCCCATATCAAATGATCCAATCAAGAAAAATCTATACAGATGTACCTGGCAGCTTGGGTTTTAGGTAATTCCAGACAGTTGACAACTAAGAATATCCACTACAAATGCCACATTTCCATTCACTTTTTTTCCCCATGAATTAACCTAAAAACAATGTTTTTAATCATAAGAACAAAAACAAGGACAATAGAGTCATTTTTTGCCAATTCATGATATGGGGGAGATTTACTTTTTGGTTAGGTATGTAACTTTTTTCTGGTTATCGTTCTAAAATTCTGCTTATGCCAGTATGCTAAAGTAAAATATCCTCATATTTCCATTCCTCAAGTATTGATTGCACTGACTCACAGACAACTACTTAAGCATTAATTCTACAATTACTTACAGCCTAGACTTTCATTTACTCGTTTTAAAAATAATTATTAACTTTAAAATTTGATCATGGGGTGATCCAAGATGGCGGCTACCAGCGTGCACCGTATTTGAGGGTCGGGGGAGCTGAAACTCTGAATTGGTGAGTGGAGGGGCAGTGGAACCCAAAACAACAGTACTGAGGCTTCCGGGGAGAAGGGGAACAAACCCTGATCTGAGTCCAATCGGGCACAGTTCAACCTCGGACATCTTCGTGGACTTCTCCTGGGGGAATCAATTTCCGAGCACTTCCTCATAAAGAGCAGAAGCGGAGGCTGAAGTACTGCAGACAGCAGCGGAGGCAGCCCGCAGTGCATACAGCAACTTGCAAATAGCAGAGTGCTTCCTGCTCCAAGCACAGACCTCCCTTCTTGAGATCTGAGACTGAGAACACTCACCTCTCCCCCTTCCCAGCCCCCCCCACACCGGCATTTCCCCCACGACCTCCAATCTCCATCCTTGCCTGAGGGGAAGTAGCAGAGGAAGCACATAGTGCTTTCCAACTCAGAGAACAAAGCCCAACCTGCTTGTGCAGACAGCTTCTAGCACAGAGCACAGGGCCAGGCACACAGAGCCCAGAACAGTATATGTGTCCTGCCCACAGCGTCAGCTACAGACCTCAAAGTCCAGCCTACAGAGGCCACCACAGACTGTAGACCACTGGGTATTCAAGAAACCTTCACAGGCTCTTTGTGCCCATAATCTGCACTTGCGAACAGTGCATCCACATCACCTCCTGTGCTACCTCCCAACCCCCATATCCCAAGCACCTACACTCTCTAGCATTCTCTTTTTCAGGATACACTTCCATGCACACACACACACACACACACACACACACACACACACAAGCTTACTCCCCCACAATAGTGATTCTGGGCCAGTGCCTTTTTCCTCAGGTACAGCTGAAGCAACAGCTCACACTATCAAACCACTTGACCTCTCTAATCTTTCTGAAGACTACTCCAGACACCAGGGAAAGATGGCTCCAGTCTGAAGTACAAACTCCAGGAACAATCAGTGAAGGTTACAGATAAGCAAATGGCCAGCTTAAGAACACACTCAACAAAAATCAGGACATCATAGCTCCACCAGCAACCCCAAAATCAATGGATATTTTAATTCAGCAGAAACACAGGAAAATGGCTTTAAAGCTATAGTTATGCAGTTATTAGTGGAACAAAAAGAGGAAATGAACAGAGCTTTCAAAGAAATACAGAAAAATATAACTGCCCAAGTAGAGGAACAATTGTAGGCATATAGAGAGGAAACAAACAAAAAAAGTAGGAGCCATTGTAAAAGACAAGAATCCACATTCAAACAGATGAAGGAAATGGTGCAAAGCATGAAAGCAGAATTAGAATCTATAAAGAAAAAACAAACAGAGAAAACCATGGAGCTGGAGAACTTAGAGAAAAGATTAAGAACCACAAAGATAAGTATCACCAATAGAATGCTAGAGATGGAAGAGAGAATTTCAGGTGTTGAAGATACACTTGCTGAAACTGATACCTCTCTCAAAGAAAAAGTAAAATTGAAAAAGTCCCAAACACAAAACATCCAAGAAATCAAGGGCAACATGAAAAGATGAAATCTAACAATAATAGGAATAGATGAATAAGAAGATTCCAGACTCCAAAGTCCAGAAAGTATTTTAAAGAAAATCATTCAAGAAAATTTTCCCAACTTAAAGAAAGAGATCTCAAAAAATATACAAGAAATCTACAGAACACCAAATAGACTAGATGAGAAAAGAAATTCTTCATGTCACATCATGTCAAAACACTAAACCTACAGACAAAAGAAAAAATATAAAAGGCAGCAAGGGAAAAAAGTCAAGTAACATATGAAGGTAGACCAATCAGAATCTCACCAGACTTCTCATCAGATACTATGAAACCCAGAAGGGCCTGTGCAGATGTCATGCAGACTTTAAGGGAACACAGATGCCAACCCAGACTACTATACCCAGCAAAGCTTTCAATAAACATAGATGGAGAAAACAAAGCTAAATTTAAGCAAAATCTACACAGCAACCCAGCCCTACAGAAGATACTAGAAGGAAAACTTCAATCCAATAAAAACAACTACATCAAAGAAAAAATAGGATACAGATAATTTCCCAAACAAAAATTAAAAGAAAACAAGCAATGAATCACAGCAAGATCACCAACTCCACAATAAAAGGAACTTGCAGTCATTGGTTACTATTATCTATCAACAGCAATGGACTCAACTCTCCAATAAAAAGACACAGACTAACAGAATGGGTGCTGAAACAGGATCCAACATTCTGCTGCATCCAAGAAATGTACCTCGGCAACAAAGATAAACACTACCTCAGAGTAAAGGGCTGGAAAAATGTCTGTCAAGCAAACGGACCCAGAAAACAAGCTGGGGTCACTATCCTAATATCTAATAAAATAGACTTTCAACCAAAATTAATCAAAAAAGGGACACTACATTCTCATCAAAGGAAAATTCCAACAGGCAGACATCACAATTTTGAATATCTATGCCCAAAATACAAGACCACCTACATTTGTAAATGAAACATTATTAAAGCTGAAATCACACATTGATCCCAGCACCTTAATAGTAGGAGACTTCAACACTCCACTCTTGCCAAGGGATAGATCATCCAGTCAGAAGCAAAACAGAGAAATAAGAGCAATTACAGAGGCCCTAAATCAAATATACCTAATAGATGTCTACGGAACTTTTCGCTCAAACTCAAAAGAGTATACCAACTTTTCAGCACCTCATGGAACCTTCTCCAAAATAGACCATAGAGTTGGTCACAAAGCAAACCTCAGCAGACACAAGGAGACTGAAATAGTCTCTTGTATCCTCTCTGACCATCATGGTCTAAAGCTGGACCTCAACAAAAACAGAAACAGCAAAAAACCTGCACATACATGGAAACTGAACAACTTGCTACTCAATGACAGCTGGGTTAAGGAAGAAAGAAAGAAAGAAATTAAAGACTTCCTAGAATTCAATGAAAATGAAGGCACAACAAATCCAAACTAATGGGACACAATGAAAGCAGTGCTAAGAGAAAAGCTCATAGCACTAAGTCCCTTTAAGAAGAAATTTGAAACATCTCATACAAGCAACTTAATGACCTAATTGAAAGCCCTAGAAAAAAAAGAAGCAGATATACCCAAGAGAAGCAGACAGATGAAAATAATCAAACTCAGGGCTGAAATCAATCAATTAGAAACAAATAAAACTATTCAAAAAATCAATAAAACCAAGAGCTGGTTCTTTGAGAAAATCAACAAGATAGACAAACCCTTAGCCAAACTAACTAAAAGGCAGAGAGAAACTATCCAAATCAAAAAAATCAGAAATGAAAAGGGGGACATAACAACAGACACTGAGGAAATCCAAACAATCATTAGGTCTCACTAGAAAAGTCTATATACCTGAAAATTTGAAAATCTAAAGGAAATGGGCAATTTTCTTGATAGAAACCATTTACCAAAATTAAACCAGGATCAGGTAGAAAGATTGAATAGTCCCATATCACCCAGTGAAAGATAAGCAGTCATCTATAGTCTTCCTTCCAAAAAAAAGCCCAGGGCCAGATTGTTTCAGCACAGAATTCTACCAGACCTTCAGAGAACTGCTAACACCAATTCTCTTCAAACTATTCCACAAAACAGAAACAGAAGGAACATTACCAAACTCATTCTATAAAGCCACAGTCACCTTGATACCTAAACCACACAAAGACCCAACAAAAAAAAGAGAACTTCAGACCTATTTCTCTTATGAACATTGATGCAAAATACTAAATGAAATACTTGCAAACTGAATCCAAGAGCACATAAAAGATATCATCCACTATGACCAAGTAGGCTTCACGACAGGCATGCAAGGGTGGTTCAATATACAGAAATCCATCAATGTAATGCCATATAAACAAAAGTATCTTGGTGTGACTCTAACAAAGCAAGTGAAAGACCTGTTTGCGAAAAAGTCTCTGAAGAAAGAAATTGATGAAGATATCTGAAGATAGAAAGATCTCCCGTGCTCATGGATTGGTAGGATTAACATAGTGAAAATGGCTATTCTGCAAAAAGTGATCTACAGATTCAATGCAGTTCATATCAAAATACCACCACAATTCTTTACAAACCTTGAAAAAAAATTTTCCACTTCATATGGAAAAACAAAGAAAACAGAATTTCCAAAACAATCCTGTACAACAACAGATCATATGGAGGTATCTCCTTCCTTGATCGCAAGCAGTGCTACAGAGCAATAAAAACTGCATGGTATTGGCATAGAAACAGAAAGGTGGATCAATGGAACCAAATAGAAGACTGAGAAATAAACCCAGACACCTATGGATACTTAATTTTTGACAAAGAAGCCAAAACCATACAATGGAAAAAAGATAGCATCTTCAACAAATGGTGCGGGTCCAACTGGATGTCTACATGCAGAAAAAAATGCAAATAGATCCATATTCATTACCCTGCACAAAACTAAAGTCCAAGTGGATCAAGATCTCAACATAAAACCAGATACTCTAAATCAGTTAGAAGAAAAGTGGGGAAGAGCCTAGAACTCATTGGCAGAGGAGACAACTTCCTGAACAGACACCAACACCACAGGCTCTAAGAGCAACAATCAATAAATGGGACTTCAGGAAACTGAAAAGCTTCTGTAAAGCAAAAGATACAGTCATCAAAACAAAACGACAGCCTACAGACTGGGAAAGGATCTTAACCAACCCTCTATCTGACAGAGGGCTAATATCCAGTATTTATAAAGAACTAGAGAAGTTAAAAAGAAACAAATCAAGTAATCCAGTTAAAAAATGGGGTATGAAGTTAAACAGAGAACTCTCTGTAGAGAAATGTAGAATGGCAGAAAAACACTTAAAGAAATGCTCAAGGTCTTTAGCTATCAGGGAGATGGAAATCAAAACGACTCTGAGATTTCACCTTACACCCATCAAAATGGCTAAGATAAGAAGCTCAAGTGACAACACATGCTGAGGTTGTGGAGAAAGGGGAACCCTCCTCCATTGTTGGTAGGAATGTAAACTTGTACAACCACTTTGGAAATCAATTTGGAGCTTTCTCAGACAATTAGGAATAGTGTTTCCTCAAGATCCAGCTATACCACTGCTTGGCATATATCCAAAAGATGCTTAAGTACACAATATGGACATTTGTTCAACCATGTTTGTAGGAGCTTTATTTGTAATAGCCAGACCTGGAAACAACCCAGATGTCCATCAACGGAGAAATGGATACAGAAATTGTGGTACATTTACACAATGAAATACTACTCAGCAATGAAAATCAAGGAAATCATGAAATTTGCAAGCAATTAGTGGGACCTAGAAAAGATTATCCTGCGTGAGGTATCCCAGCAGCAGAAAGACACACATGCTATATACTCACTTATAAGTGGAAACTAGACCTATAAGATAGCATAAACATTCTAAAATCTGTACACCTACAGTAGACAAATAAGAAGAAGGACCCAGGGTAAGAAGATCAGTTCTTACTTAGAAAGACAAATGGGATGGACTTTGGAAATAGGAGAAAACGAGAAGCAGGATAGGAACCTACTATAAACGGCCTCTGAAAGACGCTACATAGCAGTGTATCAAAGCAGATGCTGAGACTCATGGGCAAACTTTGGGCAGAGTGCTGAGAATCATATGAAAGAAGAGAGAGTTAGTAAGACCTGGAGAGAATAGGAGATCCACAAGGACCAAATATATCTGGGCACAGGGGCTTGTCTGACACTTGTTCTCCAACCAGGGACAATGCATGGATATAACCTAGAACCCCTGCTTGATGTAGCCCATGGAAGCTCAGTATTCAAGTAGATTCCCTAGTAAAGAGAACACAGACTATCTCTGTCATGAACTCTGTGACTAGATCTTTGACCTCCTCACCCCCCGTAGGAGTAGCAGCCTGGCTATGCCGCAGAGGAGGACATTGCAGCCAATCCATGTGAGACCTGATAAGCTAGGTCAGATGGAAGGGGAGGAGGATCTCCCCTATCAGTGGATTTATAGAGAGGCAGGGACGAAATGAGGGAGGGAGGGCAGGATTGGGAGGGAATGATGGAGGGGGCTACAGCTGGGATACAAAGTAAATGAACTGTAATTAATATAAAAATAAAAAATATTAAAAAAATAAAATTTGATCATGCAGTCTTTTGTGTTATAGTTGTTCATTTTCACCCACTGGTAGATTTTTACTATTATCTGTCATAGTTAATATTAGGAAGTTAGAATTGTTTTTGTCCTCAATATACTTTTTATTTATTTTCACCGTTTTGATTAATTAGTTAGTTAATTCTAAAATTAAACCTATTTCTTCCTGTTATGAAATTCAGAAGAGTTGACATCATGCCTGACACAGTAATTTTAATTTTATGTCTTCATCTACTTTCATTGCTCCACTGCCTGGTAGTCTACATGTGCCACAAACGCTGCCCCTTGTTGTAGGGAGTGTGGTAGGACACGTTAGAAGCTAAATCATTAGGCTCTATTATTTGTTGGCGAGACATTTCATTCTGTTTCACACTTCTCAGTTTTGAATGGGAGTCAACAGTGAATTGTTTTGAACCTAAATTAAAGAGGGTCAACATGTAAAGTTCATAGGATTACAAGATGAAAAAAAACAGAGTTGCTTGATTTTTTTAACCAAGTTCCCGTTGCTTTCTGATGCCAAGGAATAAGAGAGTAAACATCTTTACATTTAATTTTACATTAAGTAGAAACTTTTGTATTGTTTTGACTATGGTTTTTGCTTTTCTGCTTATTTGTTGTTTAAATTTTTCAAAGTTGAGGATTGTAGCTTTATTTTCTTGAAATGTAACCCTAAATTTTCCAAACTTAATATTCTTTCTTAGCCTCATTTTCTTTAGCTTATGTCTGTCTTACCTGTTCACAGAGCCCCATAAGTTCTCACTAAAGTGTAGAGAATAATTTGACATCAGTCAAAATGTCTTTAGCATGCAGCTTTGACAGATCTTTCTCTAGCTCTTTGCCAATGTAAGATATGTAGAACACAATGCTGTGTCTCTGCTTTATCCTGCTGTCCTCTTTTTCACCAAGCTCCCAGGCTGTGGATAAACTCATTTTGTTCTCTACAGTCACTTTTTGGGAACACTTGAGTAAATGCCACTAAGTAGATGATTATTACCTGCTGCCAATCTTAGTGTAGTTTCTCTTCTATGAAGAAAAATAGCTTCTCAAGTTTCTACATATGTTTTGATATTCTGTTGCCTTTTCTTCTGGAAGTAAAACTAATAGCAGTGAAGGTACTGTTTGAGCTTAAAACTTTTTCTAGACATATTCTTCTGTATTATTTAACTTCCAACATAGATGAAAATTATGCTCTCTCATTATACAGATTCATTTATTCATTTATTCATTATATATTTGTGAAACTCTCTTTAGAGGAGAGGTTCCAATGTACATTTCAAGTTATTTTGATTATGGTGATGCTAGCTGTTACAATGAACAAGCTCCTCCCCCTAAGCTGAATTACTTACTTAGCAAAACAAAAATTCTGTTCTTTACATGACAGTGCAGGTGCTTGAAACTGGTATCATGCTATGTGTGTGTGTGTGATGGGGGGTTGAAGATAAGTTGAATTCTTGCAACTATTACAAAACTTCAAGAACTTAGAAGCTTTGACTTTCTAGCATAAGGCTTCAAAGATCACCTGTGTGGACATGGTAAAATAGAGAATTAAGGAGTAGATGCAACTGCTCTTTGCTGTTTAAACCACAAAGTAGGCTGACAGGATGGCCTCAGCCCAAGCTCAGTGACCTTAATTCAATCAGCAAAACATGTAAAGGTATCAGGAGAAAAGTGACTTTGCAAAGTTGTCATTTGAGCTCCACATTCAGACTGCGCACACTCACCCTTTCCCACTCATCATGCACCCATATAAGATAACCACACAACAATAATATGTAAACCACAAAGTGACACGTGTCATTGTGTTCACGTTGGTGACATAAGCACTTGCCTTTTGGGAAATATAAACAAAGCTGGGTAGTCCTTTCCTAGGTATAACTCTCTTTATGAGAGCATGGTCTTAGTTGAGTGATCATCAAACTGAAATTATGTATTCAGTGAAATTAAACAAGATGCCCACATGAGAAGATGTTTACAGCTAAATTTGGGTGACAATATCTCCTTATTTGTTTCAGAAATTTGGAGCTCCAGTTTTTTATAACATGGTTGATCAGCTTTAAGAACTCTCAATCTTGAATTTTAAAGGATTCATATTTTCCACTTTAAAAAAATAGAGTTAAATTAATATCATCAAAAGGGATGAGAGCACATTTTTTTACCTTCTATAGCTCTGCAACAATAACAACAAAAAATAGCTTTTGTGGATTGTGGCTACCCAGTGGTCTCCTGCAACCTGGTAGGCATGTGCTGTTTGTGGTTGCTGGTGGAACAAGTTGACATGTGTGAAGGTGTTCTTGTTCCACCTTGTGATTATGCAGTAACTGTGTGAGTGTGGGGAAACAGAGATGATTACATCTTTTATTTATGAATTTCTCAGAGACATGAAGCCAATTGAATGTTTGGAAGGCTGAATGGAGAGAGAGAACAGAGAGCGAGAGCATAGATACATAACATAGAGGCAGATGAGCTTTTACTCTTTCAGTATGAAGGAGATTATAATTTGAAACCTCAAATTTAAATTTTAAATTTTAAAAAGTCATAGACATATTTGATATCTAAAAAGACCTGTCATGAAACAAAGAAAAGTTAAATCATCGTAGGTCAAGAGATCTCATACTCCCAACCCTCCATGCTCTCTTTCTCTTTCTCTCTCTCTCTCTTCTGTGTGTTTTTTACTACAACAATTGGCTTAGGCAGCTATGAAAGTTGAAAAATCCTTCAAGAGGTTTTGTGATATGAAGACAGTAAGATATGAATAACATGGCTCAGTTCAAATTCAAAAGCCTTGGTGTCAGAAGCATCATTAGACTGTGGATGAAGGCCTATTGACCCCAGGAGAATGTTGGTACAAGTCCCAGAGCTTAAAGGCTGAAGAACCTGGAGTTCTGATGTCCTAGGGTGGACAAGAAAGATGCCTAGTATAAGCAGAGAAAGAGAATCCTTCCCTCCTCACTTGTTTGTTCAACCTGTCTCCAGACGATGAACATGTACTCACAATGAGAGTGGTTATTACTTGGTCTACCGACTTTTCTGGAAGTACCCGCAGAAACATACACAAAAGCAACGCTTCATCAAATATCATGGCATCACTCTATCCATACATGAGCATTGGACTACCATAGAAGGCAAATTTATGAAATGCGGACAAAGATTGAGAAGAATCTCATGTGAAAGGGATAAAATATTTTTAATAAAATCATAGAAGAAAAATTCTCAATTCTAGGGAAAGAGAAACCTACCAGATACAAGAGGCACACAGACGATCAATCATACAGTACAAGACAAATAATTCTCCACAACACATTGCACTTTAAAACACTTAATCTACAGAACAAAAAAAAAAAAAAAAAAAAAAAAGCACCTTGAAGGCCACAAAAGAGAAGGGCCAAATCACATATAAAGGCAGGCTTCTCAGAATAACCTCCAACTTTTCAATTTAAGAGAACGTAAAAACAAAGAATGGCTTGAGACAATGTAATTGAAATTATTGAAGATTACAACCTACATAACCTAATGTAACCTACAAAACTATTGAAAAAGAAGGAACCTTCAACCTCCATGAGATCCAGTTAGAATAGCAAGAAAGTAAATGTTGAAGAGGATTTAGGGAGAGGACTTTTATCCTCTCTTGTAAACTTGTGTAAACTTGTGTGCAACCACTATGGAAATCAGTGTGATAGTTCCTCAAAAGGCTAAAAATAAAACTATCATATGATCTAGCTATACCACTTCTGGTCATAAACATCAAACACTTTATAGCTTATTTCAGAGACACTTGAATAACTTTGTTCATTGTTGTGCTATTCACAATAGCCAGACAATAAAGCCAGCCTAGGTACATATCAGTTGATCAAAGGATAATGAAATGTGGTACACACGTAATAGAATTGTATTCAGAAGTTAAAAAAAATGAAATAATAAAATTTGCAAGAAAATGAAAGGAACTGGGAAATATATGAATGAAATGAAAAAAAAGTAATGCAAGCCCTAATAACAGTACCATATGTTCCCCGTCATATACAGATTCCAACAATGAATTCAAAGTAATGTTTTGAAAATGGAGTACATGCAGAGAATAGGGTGATCAAAAGGGGAGACTAGGGAAGGGTAAAGAAAGGCATAAGGATCCTAGATGGCCAAGAAAGGAGGATACTGTTTCTGACCAGCAGGCCAGCAGGGACTGCCCAGTGACCAACAGATGGAACTCTGGGCTCCAGGTGAGAGAAAACTCCATGGTGTGGGAATCAATCTGGTTCAGGTCAGCCAGCTAAACTCTGATTCCGGATCCTTGCAGGTACTCAGTCACCAGCCCAGAGCCACATGCCTGCATGCTTTGATCACCATCCCAGAATGAACTGTGGGCCCCATAACAATAGAGACTGAGATTTCCAATCCAGAGAAAACTCCACAGTGAAGTAAGCAATCGGGACCCACCTCAGGTCACCCAGACAATCCCTGTAAAATGTTCTAGGATCCAGCAGGTACTCAGCAGGTAGCCCAGAGACCTGTTGTCACCATTCCAGAGAGAACTGTGGGCCCTAGGGCACCAGAGACTGGGTTTCTCTTTTGGGAGGAAACTCCAGTGTGAGGGAAACAGCAGGTCTGACCTCAGGGCACTCAGCCACCCCCTACCCCACACCAAAAAGTTCTCAGGAAAAGTTCCCTGGTTCCTGCAGGTGCCCAGGTGCCCAGGCACTAGGGAGAGAGAGACAGTCACCTGGGCCTGCCTGCTCTACTCCCCATCTTAGATGGAACTGTGGAGCCCAAACCACAACAGACTGGGTCTTCCTGTTGTAAGGAAACCCCATGGTGGGGGAAACATCAGGTCCAACCTCAGGACACTCAGCTCAGGAAAAGTTTCTGGGTTCCCTTAGACTCCAGACTGTAACCTCCAGCTGCATGCATGAGTGCTGTGCTCACTAGCCACTGATTACCCCTAGGGTACTGGGGCACACAGCTCCAAGGTCAGACCTACAGAAGCCTGGGAGCCACTGAATCAGCCACCAGATACTGCTCTAAGGTGCAATTAGTTATCCCTAGCTAAACTGACTAAACCATGGGGCTCCCTTGTTCTTCAAGAGGGCTATGGCCAGCAAACACAGCATAAGAGAAGTAGCAGCAGCTCACTAAAGAAGTCTCTAGGACTTCTCCTGGTGAGAGAAGAGCCCCCCTGACTACCAATGACCGCAGTTACCACACAGGTCTATAAGCCTGAGTTGAACTGTGGCAATTCCTGAGAGGCACCGCCATTAGGTTGACCATAACCAAAGAGTTGAGGAGACCTCATTCAGAACTTAGCCAAGGGGATTCAATTTTAAGTTCCTTTCCTGATCTTTTCACTGAATCAAAATCTAAATCTGTTCATAGCTATGGAACAATTTTTCAAATCTTCTAATAATCTATTCAAATACAATAATCAGTATTTCTCAATACAATTTAATATAAATGTTAATTACAGCATGAATTAAAGTACAAAATGGTCAATGACAGGAGCATAAAAACAAATATTTAAATATTACACACACAAGTAAAAATGTTTTTGATACCAATAAGCATTCATATTTCAAGAAATAATCATGATAATATCAAATAAATATAAAAGCAAATATGACAGAGGGCACAATTTGAATATGAGGAAAAAAGCCACTCTAGACACGGAGAGAAATGACCCAAAAGTGAATTTTTTTTAATGTAAATGTGTTTTATTTTTATTTTTATTTTTTTTAACTTTTATTAATTACACTTTATTCATTTTGTATCCCCCCATAAGCCCCTCCCTCCTCCCCTCCCGATCCCACCCTCCCCCCTCCTTTCTGCATGCATGCCCCTCCCCATGTCCACTGATTGGGGAGGTCCTCTTAGTCTATCAGTTCTCATCAGAAGTGGCTGCATTATCAGGGTTCTAGGTTATCTCCATGAATAGTCCTTGGTTGGAGTATGAGTCTCTGGGAAGTTCCCTGTGTTTAAATTTTCTTGTTCTGTTGCTCTCCTTGTGGAGTTCCTGTCCTCTCCAGCTCTTACTATTTCCCACTTCTTACATAAAATTCCATTCACTTTGCCCGCCAGTTGGCCATCAGGCTCAGTATCTGTTTTGATAGTCTGCAGGGCAGAGGCTTTCAGAGGCCTTCTGTGGCAGGTTCCTAGGTTCTTTCCTGTTTTCTTTTCCTTCTGATGTCCATCCTCTTTGCCTTTCAGGATGGGGATTAAACATTTTAATTAGGGTACTCTCTTTTGCTTAGTATGTTTAGATGTACAGATTTTAGTGGGTTTATTCTATGTTGTATGTTTATATGAGTGAGTATATACCATGTGTGTCTTTTTGCTTCTGGGACAATTCACTCAGGATGATCCTTTCCAGGTCCCACCATTTACCTGCAAATTTCATGATTTCCTTATTTTTCATTGCTGAGTAATATTCCATTGTATAGATGTACCACAGTTTCTGAATCCATTCTTCAGTTGAGGGGCATCTGGGCTGTTTCCAGCTTCTGGCTATTACAAATAAAGCTGCTATAAATATGGTTGAGCAAATGTCCTTGTTGTGTACTTGAGCCTCTTTTGAGTATATGCCTAGGAGTGGTATGGCTGGATCTTGAGGAAGCGCTATTCCTAGTTGTCTGAGAAAGCGCCAGATTGATTTCCAGAGTGGTTGTACAAGTTTACACTCCCACCAGCAGTGGAGAAGGGTTCCCCTTTCTCCACAACCTCTCCAGCATGTGTTGTCCCTTGAGTTTTTTCATCTTGGCCATTCTGATGGGTGTAAGGTGAAATCTCAGGGTTGTTTTGATTTGCATTTCCCTAATGGCTAATGAGGTTGAGCATTTCTTTAAGTGCTTCTCTGCCATTCGATATTCCTCTACAGAGAATTCTCTGTTTAGCTCTGTTCCCCATTTTTTTAAGTGGATTACTTTGTTTGCTGCTTTTCAGCTTCTTTAGTTCTTTATATATACTGGATATGAGTCCTCTGTTAGATAAAGGGTTGGTGATGATTCTTTCCCAATCTGTAGTCAGTTGCTTTGTTTTGATGACTGTGTCCTTTGCTTTACCGAAGCTTTTCAATTTCATGAGGAACCATTTATTGATTGTTGCTCTTAGAGCCTGTGCTGTTGGTGTTCTGTTCAGGAAGTTTTCTCCTGTACCAATGAGTTCTAGGGTATTCCCCACTTTTTTTCTAACAGATTTATTGTGTCTGGTTTTATGTTGAGGTCTTTGATCCACTTGTACTTCAGTTTTGTGCAGGGTGATAAGAATGGATCTATTTTCATTTTTCTACATGTAGACATCCAGTTGGACCAGCACCATTTGTTGAAGATGCTATCTTTTTTTCCATTGTAAGGTTTTGGTATCTTTGTAAAAAAATCAGGTGTCTTATTTCTGGGTCTTCTGTTCGATTCCATTGATCCACCATTCTGTTTCTATGCCAGTACCATGCAGTTTTATAACTGTTGCTCTATAGTACAGACTTAGATCAGCAATGGAGATACCTCCAGAAGATCTTTTATTGTAGAGGATTGTTTTAACAATTCTTGGTTTCTTGTTATTCCATATGAAGTTGAGAATTTTTCTTTCAAGGTCTGTAAAGAATTGTGTTGGCAATTTGTTGGGAATTGCATTAAATCTGTAGATTGCTTTTGGTAAGATGGCCATTTTACTATGTTAATCCTGCCAAGCCATGAGTATGGGAGATCTTTCCATCTTCTCATAACTTCTTCTAATTCTTTCTTCAGAAACTTGAAATTTTTTTCATACAAGTCTTTGACTTGCTTGGTTAGGGTTACACCAAGGTACTTTATGTCATTTGTGGCTATTGTGAATGGTGTTGCTTCTCTAATTTCTTTCTCAGCCCTTTTGTCTTTTGTATACAAGAGTGCTACTGATTTTTTTGAGTTAATTTTGTATCCGGTCACTTTGCTGAAGGTATTTATCAGCTGTAAGAGTTTTCTGGTAGAGTTTTTGGGGTCACTCATGTATACTATCATATCATCTGCAAATAGAGATAATTTGACTTCTTCCTTTCTCATCTGTATCCCCTTGATCTCCTTCAACTGTCTTATCGCTCTAGCAAGGACTTCCAGCACTATGTTGAAGAGATATGGAGAGAGTGGGCAGCCTTGTCTTGTTCCTGATTTCAGTGGGATTGTTTAAGTTTCTCTCTGTTCAGTTTGAAGTTGGCTATAGGCTTGCTGTATATTGCCTTTACTATGTTTAGATATGTGCCTTGTATCCCTGATCTCTCCAGTACTTTAAACATGAATGGATGTTGGATTTTGTCAAATGCTTTTTCAGCATCTAGGGAGATTATCATGTGTTTTTTTTTTCTTTCAGTTTGTTAATATGGTGGATCACATTGATGGATTTCCGTATATTGAACCACCCCTTCATACCTGGAATGAAGCCTACTTGGTCATAGTGGATAATATCTTTGATGTTTTCTTGTATTCGGTTTGCAAGTATGTTTGCAAGTATGTTCAGTATGTTTGCGTCAATGTTCATAACAGAGATTGGCCTGAAATTCCCTTTCTTTGTTGAGTCTTTGTGAGGTTTAGGTACCAAGGTGATTGTGGCTTCATAGAATGAGTTTGGTAATGTTCCTTCTGTTTCTATTTTGTGGAATAGTTTGAAAAGAATTAGAGTTAGCTCTTCTTTGAAGGTCTGGTAGAATTCTGCGTTGAAGCCATCTGGTCCTGGGCTTTTTTTGGATGGGAGACTTTTGATGACCGCTTCTATTTCTTTGGGGGATTTAGGACTAATTTAACTGATTTACCTGATCCTGATTCAGCTTTGGTAAGTCAAATCGATCAAGAGAATTGTCCATTTCATTTAGATTTTCAAATTTTGTGTCATATAGCCTTTTGAAGTAAGTCCTAATGATTGTTTGGATTTCCTCAGTGTCTGTAGTTATGTCCCCCTTTTCATTTCTGATTTTGTTGATTTTGCTGGTGTCTCTCTGCCTTTTAGTTATCTTGGCTAAGGGTTTGTCTATCTTGTTGATTTTCTCAAAGAACCAGCTCTTGGTTTCATTGATTCTTTGAATTGTTTTATTTGTTTCTAATTGATTAATTTCAGCCCTGAGTTTGATTATTTCCAGCCGTCTTCTCCTTTTTGGTATGTCTGCTTCTTCTTTTTCTAGGGTTTTTAAGTGGGCCATTAAGTTGCTTGAATGAGCTGTCTCGAATTTCTTCTTGAAGGCACATAGTGCTATGAACTTTCCTCTTAGCACTGCTTTCATTGTGTCCCACAAGTTTGGGTATGTTGTTTCTTTATTTTCATTTAGTTCTAGGAAGACTTTAATTTCTTTATTTCTTTCCTGACCCAGCTGTCATTTAGTAACAAGTTGTTTAGTTTCCATTTGTCTGTAGGCTTTTTGCTATTTCTGTTGTTGTTGAAGTCCAACTTTATTCCATGGTGATCAGACAAGATACAAGGAATTATTTCAATCTTCTTGTATCTGTTGAGGCTTGCTTTTTGACCAACTATATGGTCTATTTTGGAGAAGGTTCCATGAGGTGCTGAGAAGAAGGTAAATTCTTTTGTGTTTGGGTGTAAGGTTCTGTAAATGTCTGTGAGGTCCATTTGATTCATGAACTCTGTCAGAGATATTGTTTCTTTGTTTAATTTCTGTTTTTTTGACCTGTCCTTTATTGAGAGTGGGGTGTTGAAGTCTTCCACTATCAATGTGTGGGGATCTATATGTGGTTTAAATTTTATCAATGTTTCTTTTACAAATGTGGGTGCTCTTGTATTTGGGGCATAGATGTTCAGGATTGTGATGTCTTCCTGGAGGAATTTTCCTTTGATGAGTGTGAAGTGTCCTTCCCCATCTCTTTTTATTAATTTTGGTTGAAAGTCTATTTTATCGGATATTAGAATGGCTACTCCTGCTTGCATCTTGGGTCCCTTTGCTTGGAAAGTCGTTTTCCAAACTTTTACCCTCAGGTAATGTCTATCTTTGTGTCTTAGGTGTGTTTCTTGTATGCAACAGATTGCTGGGTTTTGTTTACGCCTCCATTCTGTTAATCTGTGTCTTTTTATTGGAGAGTTGAGTCCATTGATGTTGAGAGAGATTAATGACCAGTGGCTGTTAGATCCTTTGATTTTGATGTTGGCTGTGGTCATAAGGTTGCGTGCTTGGTTGCTTTTTGTTTTACTGTAGTAAGGTTAATTATTTCCTGTGTTTTCTTTAAAGTAGCTAGTTCTCTTGGGTTGTATTTTCCCTTCTAATGTCTTCTGTAATGCTGGATTTGTGTGTAGGTATTGTTGAAATTTGTTTTTGTCATTGAATATCTTGTTTTCTCCATCTATGAGGACTGAGAGTTTTGCAGTGTATAGTAGTCTGGGCTGATATCTGTGTTCCTAGGTTCTGCATGATATCCTTCCAGGCCCTTCTGGCTTTCATAGTCTCTGTTGAAAAGTCAGGTGTGATTCTAATGGGTTTGCCATTATATGTTACTTGGCCTTTTTCCCTTGCAGCTTTTAGTATTTTTTTTCTTTGTTTTGTATACTTACTCTTTTGATTATTATGTGGCGGGAGGATTTTCTTTTCTGGTCAAATTTGTTGCGTGTTCTGTAAGCTTCATGTATCCTTATTGGCTTCTCCTTTAACTTGGGGAAATTTTCTTCAATGATTTTGTTGAAAATATTTTCTGGGCCTTGGAGAAGGGAGTCTTCTTTTTCCTCTATACCTATTATTCTTAGGTTTTGTCTTTTCATATTGTCTTGGATCTCTTGGACAGTCTGTGTCACGATTTTTTTGGATTTAACATTTTCTTTGACAGATACATCGATTTCTTCCATTGTATCTTCTACACCTGAGATTCTTTCTTCCATTTCTTGTAGTCTGTTAGTTATCCTTACCTCTGTAGTTCCTGTTTTCTTCCCTAAATTCTTCCTCTCCATTATTTCCTCCACTTGTGTTTTCTTTAATTTTTCCAGTTCTATCTTCAGGTCTTGAGTTGTTTTGTTTACTTCCTTCACCTGTCTGATTGTATTTTCCTTTTTATTTTAGTTCCTTCAATTCTGTTTCTTTTATTTCTTTCAGCGATTTAATTATTTCTTCTCTGAAGGCTGCAAACTGTTTGGCTGCATCTTCCCGTATTTCTTCAGGGATGGCCCTAATCTACTTGTCTTTATCTTCCTCCATTTCTTTACGGATAGCCATGATCTGTTTGGTTTTATCTTCCTCTAATTCTTTACGTATTTTATTTGTCTCCTTTCTTATCCTCTTCATCCACATAGATGTAAGGTCATCTTCTTGATTTTCTATTGTGCTGTGTTGTCCAGGGCTGTTCGCTCCTGGATGGCTGGGTTCTGGAGATGCCATATTGCTCTTTCTTTTGTTGGTTGAGCTTTTACACTGACCTCTACCCATTGGGCTGTTTTAGGTGTTGGCTGTTAGTTTTTGTGCTTCCTGGAGTCCTGAGGTAGGGAGAATCCCCCTGGCCGGAAGATGATTTTTCCTGAAGGAGTCCTCCTCTGCTTTTTGGTTATGGTTACTGTATGGCCAGTGTTTCTCAGGATTTGCCACTGCTCACCTCAGGTGTTTAGCCCTGAGTAGTAGCTGTGGTCTTTGTTAGGTGGGGGGGTGTCTGTCTTCTTACCCATAGAAGTTCTCTAGACAGCTGCTGGGTTTCTCGTTATAAATTTAGTGAGCTGCTGCTTTTGTTACAGTTTTCCAGGTACAGTCCTCTTGAAGAACCTGCTGATTCCCTAGCTGTGGGGTTTTCTCCCAACAGGGAAACTCATTCTGTTATCCTGGGGCACACAGTTCTGTCCGGGAAAGTGAGAGGAGGGCCCAGCAAGTCTCTGGGCCAGAGGCTGAGTGCTCTGCTGTGGGCCTAGAGAATGTGCACCTAGGTTGAGTTGGCACCTGGGGGCGCTGCTCTGGTCTGGAGGCTGGGTGCCTCAGTCTGGACTGGAAGCTGTGTGTCCCTGTCTGGGAGGTCGGCTACAGGCACTGTTCTGGTCCGGATGCTGTGGGTGCAGCCCTCTTGAATGATCAGGGGTTCCCACAGTTTTGTCAGTCTAGCTAGGGGTAACTGGTTGATCCTTGGCACAGTATCTGAGGGCTGCTGTAATGGCTCTCTGGCTTTTGTAAGTCTGAGGATGCAGCTGTGTGCCCCTGTGCCCTAGGGGTACTCAATAGTGGCAGCTGAGCACAGTGCTCCTGCCTGCAGTAGAAGGCTAGAGCCTAGAGTCTGCGTGAATCCAGAGAGTCTTTTTGTGTTGGGTATCCTGAGCGTTAGACCTGGTGATCCCCTCTGCTGGGGGTTTCCTCCTGCCTGAGACACCCAGTCTTTGCTTTGGGGACTACTGTTCTGTCTGGGGTGGCGAGTAGAACCCACAGGCACAGACACCTGCCTGAGGCTCTGTCTTTCTGGCCGTTGGGAGCCTGGACATCTGCCTAAACTGGGTAATTTTTCCGAGACCTTTTAGGGGTGGGGGTGTCGGTTGAGTGCTCTGAGATTAGACCAGCCATTTCCCTCTCTGTGGGTTTGCATCCAATGGTGAAACTGAGTCTCTGGTGCCCTGGTGCCCACAGTTCTATCTGAGGCGGCGAATCAGGTATGCAGGCAGGGCTCTGTGCGGGCGCCTGGGTCCACGGCTCTGGCTCTGAGGTGGCTCCTGGGCCACCCGTGGAACCCGAGTCTTTTCCAGGGTATGTCTGGGTGACCTAAGGTCGGTCCCAATCGTTTCCTGCTCCGTGGGGTTATCTCTCGACTGGAAAATCCAGTCTGTGATGTTGTGGGCCCACGGTTCAGTCTGGGACAGTGACCAGATCACGCTGGCGTGTAGCTCTGGGCTGGTGACCAAGCGCCTGGTGGAACCAGGGTCTCTTCCGTGGTTTAGCTGGGTGAGTTAAAGCTGATTGAATCCCCCACTGTGGGGTATCCTCTCGCCTCAGAGACAAAATCACTTGTGTTTTATGGCTGCCAGTTCTGCTTGCTGGTCACTGTGCTAATCCTGCTGTGCTGCTGTTCAGAATGAGAGTCCTCCCGGTGCTGCCATCTTGCCCCGCCTCCCCCAAAAGTGAATTTATGTTTATTTCAAGTTTATGTAACAGGTAGCTTTAAGTTATCTAATTATTTACACTTTTGTGGGTTTTCCAAAGAAGTTTTAAAACTGTGTTTCCATAATGAGTAAAATAAACCTGTTTTAAAAACAAATAACAACTAACATTTTTCTCTATGCATGAAACTAGCTCATCTGTAAAAATTATATACTACACAAATTTCAGAGTACTCAATAAGGTAAGAAAAATTAATTTGATTTTATGGTACAGAGATTGAAAATGAGAGACATGCTTTGTGCTTGTGACATGAACACTTCTCATATTGGCACCACCAGCAGAATGCACACTACTTTGCATTTTTTAGTTCATTTCTCTTAGCATTAAATGACCTTATGCTTGATTTGCATAATTTAAATGATTCTTTTGAGTGGCATGCAGTTGCATAATTATTCTTTTAATTACAGTTATTAACCTGTTTGTATAATAGCAGATAATTTGAATAGATCATTTCACCTTTCAAATTTTGTAGTTTCATATGCAATATAGACAAGACTGCATCAAAATGTTAAAATTATAATGGCAGACATCACAAGAACTATTGAAAGGTCTTTATGGTGGTAGATTTGTCTTTCTTCTCCACCTGCACAAAGAAAATTCTGTACTATTTTAACTCTGAAAATAAAGTACTATTTAGCTGTTATACTTTCTGTAAGTTACATAAAATTATTCAGCCAAACCATGAATAAGTAACCAAAAGCAACATATGTTAAATGGTTTGACAATATTAAATAGAGTATACTTTTTTCTTATTTTAATAGAAAATGTCTTTTTATTAAGGATCTGAGAACCAAATAATATATCACTAAAACAGATGTGTTCAACTGCACGTAGATATATAACAATGATGTTCAAAGCCAGATGGATGATGATGCTATTTTCATTCCTACAGTTCTTGACATGCAAAAATATTTGCTTCTATTAATCCTTCAAATTAAAATTTCTATATATTATTTTTACTTTCAGATTTATTAACATAAACAGTAAGTTGTTTAAAATTTGTAGCATATATCAAACTTGAAGTTTTTGTAATTATTTTCCAAGTAGACTAGCACTAAGGATTGTAGAGACAAGGCAAATGTCTAATTCCCTGTGAGGAGTGAAGGATAGTTCTATAACTTGTGAGTTGAAGTGTCTAGACAGCTAAGTATGGGATGTTATAGCTATCCTCTTGTCTTAAAATTAATAGCCCAGATGCCCCTCAGTGGAGGAATGGATGCACAAATTGTGGTATGTCTACACAATGGAATATTACTCACCAATAAAAAACAAGGAAATCATTAAATTTGCAGGTAAATGGTGAGATCTAGAAAAGATCATCCTGAGTGAGCTATCCCAGAAGCAGAAAGATGCACACAGTATATACTCACTCATATAGACATATAATATAGGATAAACCTATTAAAATCTGTACACCTAAAGAAACTAATCAAGAGGGAGGACTCTTGCTAAAATGCTCAATTTCTATCCAGAAAGGCAAAGAGGATGGACATCAGAAGAAGGAAAAAAGAGGAAACAAGTCAGGAACCTGACACAGAGGACCTCTGAAAGGCTCTGCCCTGCAGACTATCAATGCAGATGCTGAGACTTATGGGCAACGTTTGGGCAGAGTGCAGGGAATCTTATGAAATAAGTGGGAAACAGTGAGATCTGGAGAGGACAGAAACTCCATAAAGAGAGCAACAGAACCAAAAAATCTGAGCACAGGGGTCTTTCCTGACACTGATACTTCAACCAAGGACTATGCATGGAGATAACCTAAGACCCCTGCACAGATGTAGCCCATGGCAGTTCAGTATCCAAGTGGGTTCCATTATAATAGGAACAGAGACTGTCTCTGACGTGAACTGATTGGCCTGCTCTTTAATTACCTCCTCCTGAGGGGGAAGCAGCATTACCAAGCCACAGAAGAAAACACTGTAGCCACTCCTGATGAGACCTAATTGACTAGGATCAGAAGGAAGGAAATGAAGACCTCCCCTATCAGTGGACTTGGGGAGGGGCATGCATGCAGAGGGTGGAGGAAGGGAGGGATTGGAATGGGAGGAGGGAGGGAACCACAGGGGGGATACAAAGTGAATAAAGTATAATTAATAAAGAATTAAAAAAAAGAAGCTAAACAAGGAGGAGGACCCGGGGTAAGAGGATCAATCATCACTTAGAAAGACAAATGGGATGAACACTGGACAAAGGAAAAAACAAAAAACGGACAGGAGCCTACCACAGAGGGCCTCTGAGACTCTACCTAGCAGTGTATCAAAGCAGATGCAACAGAACCAAAAATTCTGGGCTCAGGGGTCTTTTCTGAGACTGATACTCCAACCAAGATCCATTCATGGGTATAACCTAGAACCCCTGCTTCGATGTAGCCCATGGCAGTTCAGTATCCAAGTGGGTGTCCTAGTAAGGGGAACAGGGACAGTCTCTGACATGAACTCAGTGGCTGGCTCTTTGACACCCCCCACCAAGGGAGATGCTGTCTTGCCAGGCCACAGAGGAGGACACTGCAGCCAATCCTGATGATACCTGCTAAGCTAAGGGAAGGGGAGGAGGACTTCCCCTATCAGTGGACTTAGAGAGGGGCATGGGAGGAGATGAGGGAGGGAGGGTGGGATTGGGAGGGAATGGAGGAGGAGCTACATCTGGGATACAAAGCTAATAAAATGTAACTAATGTAAAAAATAAAAATTTAATAAAAAAATTAACTAGCACTTTAAAACATATATCTGCAATTTTACATAAGGAAATATTTAATCTACTGTTATAACTGAAGTCAATTTTGCTTTCTTTTGGTTGTACATCGTTTTAGGTGTTATAGCTATAGTCAAGGTATAGATGGCTCAGATGCGTACTGTTTATGAAAAGCTGCTGCATCCACTGGTCAAGCAATGGGTTTGGATATGCAATTTTCATGTAAATAAAAACAAGATCAACACATTGTTTATGAGCAACAAAATGTGTTGTGTAGACAATGCTTTCGAAAGAACCTTGTAAGCATAGGTAAAGGGAGTTAAGTAAAGGTGGAAGGGCAAGATTTGTGAGGAACAATTAGTGTCCTAAGTTAAAAATCAGAAAACTTCTCTGAATTACATCCAGTTGTGGTTTTATGTGATGGTCTCTATTTGCTGTAAAGATTGGCTTCTGTGGTGAGGGGTGATAGCTATGCTTAACTGTGGGTGTAAGGATGCAATTTTGAATGTAGTAAGGAATCATTCTGGTCTAGAAAAGTGGTAGTAGGGGTTCTTTTCTAAGGTTCATAACCTCACTAGCCCCAAGAAACCAGCTAGATCTCTGGTGCCAGCCATGATTTTCCTCCTGTTGAATGAGCTTTAATTCCAATTAGACAACCTGTTGTTAACACCAACATGTGAGTGACACTTACTGCACCTTCCTGCACATCTTGCCATGCTGGGAATTGTTGTAGTTCATAGGTATTGCACCTCGGTAGGACTGTTTAATTGCTTTCTTTCCTTGACAGTTTAAATAATATTTTTTGGAACCATGGAAAGAAAATTTTCAGAACAGATTCAGCTCAAGTCTTCCAAGACCTGTGCCCTAAGTATGCAGTGTTATCAGAAACACAGATATACCCTTTACCCTAGAGAGGCAACCAAGGCCTACCATCTATAATCTAGACTGGGGAGTCACAGGACTACCCTGACCAACCATTTAAAGGGATGTTTCTTGTGGGTGGTACTGGGAGTTTGCTAATTTATAGTTCTTGTGGGGAGCATTGTCAAACCAAGCAGCTTAACTGTGTGCGCACGCACACACACACACACACACACACACGAATGTTTTAATTCCTTGAGGATTTATCAAGCCACCTTGGGGTTATTTGTCCCTTGTTCCTCCATCTTCTCTATTGACTCTATTCCTCCTACTTCATATCATCTATATAATGTGACTTCCCTCCTAATCCTCTATATACCTATCGTCCCTTTATACTTTCCTGATTTCTGTGGTTACTCAGTTTTATAATTATTCTTCACATGTAAGGATTTGGACCTAGGAGACACAGATGAGAGAAAAAATGTGGCATTTGTCTTCCTAGATCTGGATTACCTCACTCAATATGTTTTCTGGGTCTATACACTTACTTGAAAATTTCATGTTTTCATTTATTGTTCCAGCTGAATAGTATTTCCTCTCATATGAGTACCACATCTACACTCTGCATTCATCTGTTGAAGAGCATTTAGGTGGTTTTTGTTTGCTGGCTATTGTGAAGTGAGGAGCAGTGAACATGGCTGCACAAGGATCTGTGAAGGAGGGTGGGAAGCTCTTTGGACATATACCAGGGAGGGACAGATCTGGATCATGCAGTGGAGCTATTTTTAGTTTTTGAGTTACTCTGTTATTGATGGTGATTTCCTGAGTACTGCATCAGTTTGCACTCCTGTCATCAGTGAATGAGGATCCTCTTTCTCTACAGCCTCATCAGCATTAGTTGTCAATTGTTTTGCTGAACTTTGCCATTCTGACTGGAGATGAAATCTTAAAAGTTTTTTTTTTTTTTTTGTTGTTGTTGTTGTTGTTGTTTTTTACTTTGCATTTCCCTGGTTGGTAAGGATGAAAAACACTTTTTTGAGTATTTCTTAGACACTTTTATATCTTTTATTGAGAATTTTGTTTAGATCCCTAACCCATTTTTTTATTAATTAATTGATTTGTTTACTTTACATCCTGGTAGGAAGTCCCCCTCCCTCCCCTATTTCATTCCTTTCTCTTCACCTCCTCTCCTCCCACTCCCTCCCATCTTCTTTCTCCTCCCCTGGGGCTCCTCTCTCTTTCTTCTCATAAAAGGGGGGGACTTCACATAGGTATCTACCCCATAAGCATATCAAGTAGGCCTGTGCTCGTCTTCTTCAATTGAAGCTAGGAAAGGCTGTCCAGTTAGGGGAAAGGGATCAAACCGCAGCCAACAGAGTTAAAGACAGCCCTCACTCCTGCTGTTAGAGGTACCACATGAGAACCAAGCTGTACATCTGTTACATATGGGGAGGCTGGCACCATCCCATACATTCTCTCTGGTTGGCGGTTCAGTCTGTATCAGCCACTATGGGCCCAGGCTTTTCTTGTGGCATCCTTGACCTCTCTGGGTCTCATTAATAAGCCCTCTTTCATAAGATTCTCCAGAGATCTGCCTAATGTTTGGCTGTGGGTCTTTGAATTTGTTTTCATCAGATTGTAGGTAAATCCACTCAGATGACTGTTATGCTAACCTCCTGTCTGCAAGAATAGCAGAATAGCCCCGTGGTGGCACATACTTTTAATTCCAGCACTTGGGAGGCAGAGTTATAGATCTCTGGGAATTTGAAGTAAGCCTGGTTCTACAAAATGAGCTCCAGGCTACACCAAGAAACCCTGTCTTGAAAAATTAAAAACTAAAGGAAAATCAGAATATTGTTAATAGTGTCAGTGGTGGGCTCTCTCTCTCATGGCATGTGACTCAGGTTGGGCCAGTCACTGATTAGCTGGGTCAAAGGTTTTCTATGTGAGTTGGTATCTACCTCGTTCTACTGGAAGTCTCCCCTGCATACAGGAGGTGGGCACTTTAAGCTCAGTTTTCCCCTCAGTTTTGCTAGAAGACTCAGCTAGGGACACCACCGTAGAAGTAGAATTCCCTGGAGCCTTTTCCATTCCACAGATCCTCCCCCCATGATTTCAGTTCTTTCTCCCAGTGCTCCCACATTTTCTCACACCTGATACCCACCCCCATTTTCCTCTGCATTCCTTCTCTCATCCATTTTCCTTCTTCCATCTACTTCAGATGTCTATATTATTTTCCCTTCTGAGTGAGAGTTAAGCATGCTCCTTTGGGTCCTCCTTGTTACTTAGCTTCTTTGGGCCTGTGGATTGTAGAATGGTTATCCTGTACTCTATGGCTAATATTCACTGTTGGCATAATATTCTTGTGGAATATATACAATTTACCCTTGCTCATCTAAATGCTGATTTCTCTACCCCATTATCTGGTTTCAATCCTGACACTGCATTGTGATGTTCATTCTAAGCATCACCTGTCTCAAGTTTGTGTAAACATGCCACCATTTGTTCTCTGTATTGTCAATAAAACAACCAGCCAATGCTGAGCAATGGAGAGAATATGGTGGTACATCCTTGTCTGGAGGAGAGGAGAAAAAAAAGAGAGGGAAAGGAGAGATTTGCAGGAGAGGACTTGGAACCATGAGGAGAGATGAACCAGACCTAAGATATGACTAAATGCAAGTATAATGTGGGAAATCAGTATAGGAGGAAATTATGCAGGTTTGGAGGTTTAGGATGGAGTTATTTTTGCCCAGCATTGTGCTCTAGATTAATTAAATAAATCTTAGTCTCTGTGTGGTGATTTGGGTATACAGCTGGTTTAGGAATAACTGCTGTTTAAAAGATAAATCAATAATACATCAACAACAAATGGCATACCAACATGGGGCAGAATTTACAGTAATTTAGCAAGAACTTACATAGAAAGTAAAACTATAAGGCATTTTTTAAAATTTTTTATTTTTTATATTAATTACAGTTTATTCACTTTGTATCACAGCTATAGCCTCCTCCCTCCTTCCCTCCCAAACCCACTCTCTCAAGTCCACGGAGAGGGGAGGTCTTCCTCTCCTTCCATATGACCCTGGCTTATCCAGTCTCATCTGAACTGGCTGCATTGTGGCCTGGCAATGAAGCTCCCCCATTCAGGGGAGGTGGTCAAAGAGCTAGTCACTGAGTTCAGGTCAGAGACAGTCCCTGTTCTCCTTACTAGGGTACTCACTTGGATGCTGAGCTAACATCTGAGCACGGGTTCTAGGTTATTTCCATGAATGGTGCTTGGTTGGAGTATCACTCTCAGAAAAGAGCCCTGTGCCCAGATATTTTGGTTCTGTTGCTTCCCTTGTAGAGCTTGTAAGTCCTCTCCAGGTCTTACTATCTCCCCCTTGTTTTCTAAGATTCCCTGCATTCTGCCAAAAGTTTGTTTATGACTCATTTTCTGCTTTTATACAATGCTGGGTAGAGTTTTTCAGACTTCCTCTATGGTAGGCTCCTGTTCTGTTTCCTGTTTTCTCCTTCTTCTAATGTCTGTCCCATTTGCCTTTCTGAGTGAGGATTGATCATCTTGCCCATGGTTCTCCTTCTAGCTTACCTTCTTTAGGTGTTCTGATTTTTGTACGTCTATCCTACATTATATGTCTAGTATCTACTTATAAGTGAGTATATACCATGTGTGTCTTTCTGTTTCTCAGATAACTCACTCAGGATGATCCTTTGGAGTTCCTACCATTTGTCTGCAAATGTCATGATTTCCTTGTTTTTAATTGCTGAATAGTATTCCATTGTGTAAATGTACCACAGTTTCTGTATACATTCTTCCGTTGAGGGACATCTAGAAGGAGTAGACGGCAGGAAAAAACCAAACTCAGGGCTAAAATCAATAAATTACAATCAAATAAAACTATTCAAAAAATCAATAAAACCAAGAGCTGGTTCTTTGAGAAAATCAACAAGATAGACAAACCCTTAGCCAAACTAACTAAAAGCCAGAGAGAAACTATCCAAATCAGAAAAGTCAGAAATGAAAAGGGGGACATAACAACAAACAGTGAGGAAATCCAAACGGTCATTAGGTCTTACTACAAAAGTCTATATGCCAGAAAATTTGAAAATCTAAAGGAAATGGACAATTTTCTTGATAGAATTCATTTACCAACATTAAACCAAGATCAGGTAGAAAGATGGAATAGTCCCATATCACCCAGTGAAAGATAAGCAGTCATCTATAGTCTTCCTTCCAAAAAAAGCCCAGGGCCAGATTGTTTCAGCACAGAATTCTACCAGACCTTCAGAGAACTGCTAACGCCAATTCTCTTCAAACTATTCCACAAAAAAGAAACAGAAGGAACATTACCAAACTCATTCTATAAAGCCATAGTCACCTTGATACCTAAACCGCGCAAAGACCCAACAAAAAAAGAGAACTTCAGATCTATCTCTCTTATGAACATTGATGCAAAAATACTGAATGAAATACTTGCAAACTGAATCCAAGAGCACATGAAAGATATCATCCACTATGACCAATTAGGCTTCACCCCAGGCATGCAAGAGTGGTTCAATAGACAGATATCCATCAATGTAATGCACCATATAAACAAAATGAAGGAGAAAACCACATGCTCATCTCCTTAGATGCAGAAACAGCATTCGACAAAATCCAACACCCATTCATGTTTAAAGTCTTGGAGGGATTAGGCATATAAGGCACATACCTAAACATAGAAAAGGTAATATACAGCAAGCCTATAGTCAACATCAAACTCAATGGAGAGAAACTTAAATCATTCCCACTGAAATCAGGGACAAGATAAAGCTGCTCACTCTCTCCATATCTCTTCAACATAGTACTTGAAGTCCTAGCTAGAGTAATAAGACAACTAAAGAAGATCAAGGGGATACAAATCAGAAAGGAAGAGGTCAAAGTGTCACTATTTGCAGATGATATGATAGTATACATGAGTGAACCCAAAATTCAACCAGAGAATTTCTCCAGCTGATAAACACCTTCTGCAAAGTGGCAGGATACAAAATCAACTCAAAAAAAAAAAAAAAAAATCAGAAGCTCTCCTGTATACCAAAGACAATAGGGCCAGGAAAGAAATTAGGGAAACAACACCCTTCACAATAGCCACTAATCACATAAAGTACCTTGGGGTGACACTAACCAAGCAAGTGAAAGACCTGTTTGAGAAAAACTTCAAGTCTCTGAAGAAAGAAATTGAAGAAGATCTCAGAAGATGGAAAGATCTTCCATGCTCATGGATTGGTAGGATTAACATTGTGAAAATGGCCATCCTGCCAAAAGCAATCTACAGATTCAATGCAATTCCCATCGAAATACCAACTCAATTCTTTTCAGACCTTGAAAAAAAGATTCTCAGCTTCAGATGGAGAAACAAAAAACCCAGAATCTTCTAAACGATCTTGTACAACAACAGATCATCTGGAGGTATCTCCATCCTTGATCTCAAGCAGTGCTACACAGCAATAGTAATAAAAACTGCATGGTATTGGCATAAAAACAGAAAGGAGGATCAATGGAACCGCATAGAAGACCCAGAAATAAACCCACACACCTATGAATACTCAATATTTGACAAAGAAGCCAAATCCATTCAATGGAAAAAAGACAGCATCTTCAACAAATGGTGCTGGCCCAAATGGATGTCTACATGCAGAAAAATTCAAATAAATCCATATTTATCACCCTGCACAAAACTACAGTCCAAGTGGATCGAAGACCTCAACATAAAACCAGATACTCTAAATTGGTTAGAAAAAAAAAAGTGGGGAACAGCCTAGAACTCATTGGCACAGGAGACAACTTCCTGAACAGACACCAACACCAAAGGCTCTAAGAGTAACAATCAATAAATGGGACCTCATGAAGCTGAAAAGCTTCTGTAAAGCAAAGGACACCATCATCAAAACAAAACGACTGCCTACAGATTGGGAAAGAATCTTCACCAACCCTTTATCTGACAGAGGGCTAATATCCACTATATACAAAGAACTACAGAAGCTGAAAAGCAACAAAACAAGTAATACAATGGGGAACAGAGCTAAACAGAGAATTCTCTGCAGAGGAATATTGAATGACAGAGAAACACTTAAAGAAATGCTCAACCTCATTAGCCATTAGGGAAATGCAAATCAAAACGACCCTGAGATTTCACCTTACACCCATCAGAATGGCTAAGATCAAAAGCTCAAGTGACAACACATGCTGGAGAGGTTGTGGAGAAAGGGGAACCCTCCTCCACTGCTGGTGGGAACATAACTGGTACAACCACTTTGGAATTCAATTTGGCGCTTACTCAGACAATTAGGAACAATGCTTCCTCAAGACCCAGCTATATCACTGCTAGGCATATACCCAAAATTTGCTCAAGTACACAATAAGGACATTTGCTCAATCATGTTTGTAGCAGCTTTATTTGTAATAGCCAGAACCTGGAAACAACCCAGATGTCCATCAATGGAGAAATGGATACAGGAATTGTGGTATTTTTACACAATGGAATACTACTCAGCAATCAAAAAAGAGGAAATCATGAAATTTGCAGGCAAATGGCGGGATCTAGCAAAGATCAATTTGAGTGAAGTATCCCAGAAGGAGAAAGACAAACATGGTATATACTGGCTTATATAGACCTGCAAGATATAATAAACATAATGAAGTCTATACACTTAAAGAAGATAAACAAGAAAGCGGACACGGGATAAGATGATCAATCCTCACTTAGAAAGACAAATGAGATGTGCATTGGACGTATGACAGAGTCTACTGCAGAAGGCAGCTGAAAGACTTTACCTAGCAGTGTTTCAAAACAGATACTAAGACTTATAACCAAACCTTCGGCAGAAGGGGAGTTATTATGACGTGGAAAGGATAGGAGCTCCACAAGGACCAAATATATCTGGGCACAGGGTTTTTTTCTGAAACTGTTTCTGCAACCAAGGACCATGTATGCATATAACCTAGAACCTTTGCTCGGATGAAGCTCGTGGTAGCTCAATAACCAATTGGTTTCCCATAATAAGGGGAACAGGGACTATTTCTGACAGGAACTCAATGGCAGGCTCTTTGACCTTCCCACCCCCCAAGGGAGGAGCAGTCCTGCTAGGCCACAGAGGAGGACTTTGCAGCCAGTCTTGAAGATACCTGATAAAATAGGGCCAGACAAAAGAGGAGGAGGTCTTCCCCAATCCGGGGACTTGTAGAGGGGCAAGGAGGAGCTGAGGTAGGGAGGGTGGGATTGGGAGGGAATAAGGGAGCAGGATACAGCTGGGATACAGAGTTAATAAAATGTAACTACTACTACTACTAATAATGAACAAAAAGCAACAAACCAAGCAATCGTTTTAAAAATGAGGTACAGAGCTAAACAGAATTCTCTGTAGAGGATCATATAATGGGAGAGAAATACTTAAAGAAATGCTCAATGACCTTAGTCATCAGGGAGATGCAAATCTCCTGAGTTTTGACCTTGCACCCATCAGAATGGCTAAGATAAAAATCTCATGTTACCACATGCTGGAGAGAGTGTGGAGAAAGGGGAACCCTCTTCTATTGCTGATGGGAATGTAAACTTGCACAACCACTTTGGAAATCAGTTTGGTGCTTTCTTAGACAATTAGAAATATTGTTTCCTCAAGATCCAGCTATACCACACCTTAGCATATATCTAAAATATGCTCAAGTACACAGCAAGGACATTTGTTCAACCATGTTTATATCAGCTTTATTAATATAGAGCAGTTTTTTAGTTCTGTCTTTAAAAACAAACAGGTACTTCCTAAACTAGGACCTCACAGATTTCTGATTAGACAGACGCCCTGCAGAGCAGCAAGACTTCCAGCAGGCTGCAGAAAAACAAAAAGTGATACATACAAACCCTAGAGAGGCAGGTTTTTTTTCAGGAAAAGAGAAAAAGAAAAAGGAGCTCTTTAACAAGGAAGCTTCTACCAAAACCATTCAATGGAAAAAAGACAGCATCTTCAACAAATGGTGCTGGTCCAACTGGCTGTCCACATGCAGAAAAATGAAAATAGATCTATATTTATCACCCTGCACAAAACTAAAGTCCAAGTGGATCAAAGACCTCAACATAAAACCAGATACTCTAAATCTGTTAGAAGAAAAAGTGGGGAACAGCCTAGAACTCATTGGCACAGGAGACAACTTCCTGAACAGAACACCAACAGCACAGGCTCTAAGAGCAACAATCAATAAATGGGACCTCATGAAACTGAAAAGCTTCTGTAAAGCAAAGGACACTGTCATCAAAACAAAATGACTGCCTACACATTGGGAAAGAATCTTCACTAACGCTTTATCTGACAGAGGACTAATATCCAGTATATACAAAGAACTAAAGAAGCTGAAAAGCAGCAAACCAAGTAATCCAATTAAAAAATGGGGAACAGAGCTAAACAGAGAATTCTCGACAGAGGAATATCGAATGGCAGAGAAACACTTAAAGAAATGCTCATCCTCATTAGCCATCAGGGAAATGCAAATCAAAACGACCCTGAGATATCACCTTACACCCATCAGAATGGCCAAGATGAAAAACTCAAGGGACAACACATGCTGGAGAGGTTGTGGAGAAAGGGGAACCTTCCTCCACTGCTGGTGGGAATGTAAACTGGTATAACCACTCTGGAAGTCAATCTGACTCTTTCTCAGACAATTAAGAATAGTGTTTCCTCAAGACCCAGCTATACCACTGCTATATATATACCCAAAGTTTGCTCAAGTACACAAAAGGGATATTTTCTCAACTATGTTTATAGCAGCTTTATTTGTAATAGCCAGAACCTGGAAACAACCCAGATGTCCATCAACGGAGGAATGGGTAGAAAAATTGTGGTATTTTTACACAATGGAATACTACGTAGCAATCAAAAAAGAGGAAATCATGAAATTTGCAGGCAAATGGTGGGATCTAGAAAAGATCATCCTGAGTGAAATATCCCAGAAGGAGAAAGACAAACACGGTATATACTCACTTATATAGACCTATAAGATGTGATAAACATAATGAAATCTGTACACCTAAAAAAGATAATCAAGAGAGCGGACATGGGGTAAGATGATCAATCCTCGTTCAGAAAGACAAATGGGATGTGCATTGAACATATGACAGGAGTCTACTGAGCGCATTTGAAAGACTCTAACTAGCAGTGTTTTCAAAGCAAAGACTCATGACCAAACCTTTGGCAGAGTACAGGGAATCATATGAAAGAAGGGGAGTTAGTCTGATGGGGAAAGGATAGGAGCTCCACAAGGACCAAATATATCTGGGCACAGGGTCTTTTCTGAGACTGACATTCAACCAAGGACCATGTATGGATATTACCTAGAATCCCTGCTCAGATGTAGCCTGTGGTAGCTCAGTAACCAATTGGTTTCCCATAGTGAGGGGAGCAAGGACTATTTCTAACAGGAACTCAATGACTGGCTCTTTGGCCTCCCCACCCCCCAAGGGAGGAGCAGTCCTGTTAGGCCACAGAGGAGAGCTTTGCAGCCAATCCTGAAGATACCTGATAAAACAGGATCAGATGAATGGGGAGGAGGTTCCCCCTATCAGTGGACTTGGAAAGGGGCATGGTGGAGATGAGGGAGGGAGGGAGGAAGGGACTGGGAGGTAATGAGGGATCGGGACACGGCTGGGATACAGAGTTAATAAAATGTAACTGATAAGAAAAAAATAAAATTCAAAAAAAACCCCCACAAAACAAGACAAAACAAAACAAAAAAACAAAACAAGGAAGCTTCTAAAAGCCTGACTTTGCTAGCCAAGGCAGGAAGCAATATCCCTTTGAGAAGGGGTTCTTGCTGATCTGAGGAGCAAACATCTGTGGACCATTAACTTCCCAGAGTGAGAAAGGGTCAGGATCCAGTGAAGAAGCAAGAAGAAATACCTCTCTTTGGAAGCAGGCGCCAGAGACAGACAGAGAATCCTCAAGCATCTGATTTGGTAAGGTCTAGAAGGGGACCTGAGTCTAAGAAAATAAAGTCCTTAGGGAAAGTTTTGAGATTAACAAAGATAAAATTCTGTGTTGAAAATGGGGGAAGACGCAATGACACAGTGCTTCTGGATACCATTTGAATTGGTTTCTCTTTGCATACAAATAATATTTTTACTGATGATTTGGGAAAGATAAGACAGAAATGGATAAAGAAGAAACTGAGAAAACATGCTAAATTAAAGGACATAGAAAAGAGGTTGGGGGAATCTTTGAATCAAAATAGAGAGACTTCAGAGAAATCCAATATGAAATTTACCATCAAGGTTCAATTACTGAATAAAGATCTATATGGTAAAGTAGAAATGCAGATCCTATTTAGTGTTGTCTTAGAACAAGGTCATACAATGGCTGCTGAGCTTCATTTTACAGATTTTAAAGAACTGAAATACATGTACCATGCCATAGAATTATATTCAGAATTCCAGTGGTATTTTGCCTTAAATTCTGGAGAGCATGAGTCTAAGGTTACACATTTGTTAGAGATGGTGAATGTTTTGGAGATGTCCTTGCAAATTGGAGCTGATCATGCTTCAGCATGTATAACCATTGGAATGCAACAATATTTTAGACATTATGACATGGAACCTGTTACAGATATAACTTATAAAGCGACAGGTCAAACAGTTATGAAAATATCTAACAATAATTTTTAAAACATAGGTCATAAAACAGAAGGGAAATAAATCTCCCCAAAATAGATTAAATAATCACTTATCAATTTTCAAATGTTTAAATGAGGTAAGTAGCACACCTGCTAAGACACAGTGTAATTTAGAAAGCACTGCTGAATTAGAGCAGCATATAAAGGTCCTAATTCCAAAATGGAGAACAGGGAATGTGTTACACTGGGGAAGAAGTTTTGCATATATTCATAGAGGAGAAGAGAAATTATGGGTTCCATCAAAATTAATAAAAATCACAATGACAGAGGAAGACCACCTGAAGATCTTGGCCACACATAGGAAGAGAGAAATCAAGAAAACTAAACAAAACAGGTGACATAAATTGCCGATGCCTTTACATGGGAATAACTCTGAAACTGACTAAGACATAAAAAGTGTCTCCAGCTAGAACTTCAACAATACATGGCCAATAAATCCTTGGCTACAATATCTTCAAAATTTATTATGCCACTCTTTTTTTTCTAAAACTACATTTTTTTATTTTTTATTTTTTATTTTTTATTTCAATCACAGGTCATTCACTTGTATCCCAGCTCTAGCCTGCTCCCTCTTTCCCTCTCAATCTCACCCTCCCTCCCACATCTCCTCTCTGTCCCCTTCCAAGTCCACTGATAGAGGAGGTCCTCCTCCCCTTCCATCTGACCCTAGCTTATCAGGTATCTTCAGGACTGGCTGAAATGTCCTCCTCTGTGGCCTAGCAAGGCTGCTCCTCCCCAGGGAGTGTGAAGCTCAATGAGCCAGTCATTGAGTTCATGTCAGAAATAATCCTTGTCTCCCTTACTAGGAAACCCACTTGGATGTTGAGCTACCATGGGCTACATCTGAGCAGGGGTTTTAGGTTATATCCATGCATAGTCCTTCGTTGGAGAAACAGTCTCATAGAAGACCCCTGTGCCCTGATATATTTGGTTCTTGTGAATCTCCTGTCCCCTCTAGGTCATACTAACTCCCCCTTCTTTCATGTGATTCCCTGCATTCTGGCAAAGGTTTGGTTATGAGTCTCAACATCTGCTTTGATACACTGCTAGGTAGAGTCTTTCAGATGCCCTCTGTGTTAGGCTCCTATCCTGTTACTTGTTTTCTTCTACTTCCAATGTCGAATCCTTGCCAGCATGTGCTGTTACTTGAATTTTTTATCTTTCAAGGTCTGTAAAGAATTGTATTAAAAATTTGAAGAGGCTAGTTCAGTTTTTTAATTGGATCATTTTTTTTTCCTTGACTTTTTTGTGTATCTTGAATCCTCTATCTGGTATGTACATATCATTAGATCATGGTGAGTCCAGCCCCATAAGACATTTATACTACAGCTCATGACATCTTTGAAAGAAGGTTGAAAAAGCCATAATAACAAGGAATTCTGTTGTAAAAAATTCTTCCCTAGAAAAGGCTGCACAAACAAGACAGGAACAATGGCAATATCAATGGACTTGTGGATGTGGAAAGAAGAAACTTTCCCACCCTTACACAAAGAACTATAGGCAACTAATGACTGCTGATAAAAGGAAAATTAACTTCTCCCAGGTATGAGCAAGTCTTCTTTTTAGTTGTCTAACTAAAAAGAGTGGACAGTCTTGAACTCATATATACACAAACAACAAAGACATTTCTCAGTGTATGTTTACATATATATTTGTGCATACATACATATATACATACAGGCATACATACAAATGTAAGTTAAAATCACAAAGAAAAAGAGGCTGTCAACTTGAGAGTGGGGGCATGATTGTACCTGAAAAGGGGGGGGGATGATTTCAATTAAATATTTCAATTAAAACATATTAAAAACAAAGAAATGAAAAGAGAACAATCAATTACACTTGACAGTACTATAAGTGTTTAGTGAAACATACCTGGTGTATCTCTTTCCCTCTGCTGTTGCAATCTTGGTAAGTTAGCGAGCAAACAAGTTTTATAGATTTTATCTTTCTCCCACATGTGCTTGTATGCTGTAGCATTCTTGTTTCTCTTCCCTTGATTTAGAATCCCATTAGCTCCAAACTCAACTATTATAATATTCTTCTAGTGGAACCTCTTTCTCACTGCGGGACCCTCATAAATCCTTCAAAAATCATTCTGATATTAAAATATCCCAGTCTCCTTACATTAGCTCTTATGTTGAAACACATGGACCAGCTAATACTAAACAATTTTGATCTACAAAAAGAACAGTAGAAACTGCAACTGCTGACAACTTCTCTGGGGAAGTTTTGAACTGGAGATAACAGAATATCCACCTAAAATGGCATTTAAATGAAAACATAATTATCTCATATAATAATATTGATTTTTCAAGGTTTTGCTACATAGCTTCCTTTTTTGAGGCTGTCTTATCATTTTCTCTCACCTACACTAAGCATAATTAACCATTCAATACTCTTCTAAGTAAGAGCACTTATTATCAAAGATTATTACTATCATGTGTTTATTTGTTATGTTTTCATAATAATCTAGGCAGAAATTATTTCTGGTTCATCATTGTGATCCTAAATGAGGAAGTTGATTTTGTTCATGGTTTCAGAGTTCATCCCATGTTGCTTGGTGAACAAGGTGACAGAAACAGGGAAGCAGAGATTTTTCACTTCAAGACTTACATGAAGCCAGGAGCTCAATGTGGCCCAGGATCAGGTACAATATCAGAGACACATTTCAGTGACCTACTTCCTCCAGGGAGGTGCATGTCCTAAAGTTTCAAGACCCTCTCAATAAAGTACAACCAGCCACAGACTAATCATTCAGTTTTCATTTTTTGGCCTGTACTGTGGATGGCAGATGGAAGTTCTGAGCACATTGTAGTCTGTTTTTTTTTTTTTTTTTTCAAGTTCACTCACAATAAATCAGTGATAATTGAAACTGTTGCCAAAAGAACTATCATCTAATTTTGGGTCTGGGAATGTAATAGTCACATCATGATAAAGCTGCATTACTTGCTAACTATCTGTAATTCATGCAAAATTGCTAGCCCTAGAAACCTATTTCTTATGCCTCTTTAACATAATATGTATATTTAAGATTTCTAATCTCTTAAGGTGAACTTGGGTTTTTAAACTTATTATCATTTTAATGTTTTTTTGAGATTATACTTAATTATATCCATTTTCCTCTCTCTGCCTCTGTGCATCCCTTGCTCTCTGTCAGTTTCAATGGGCTCCCTCTTTTTAATTGGTGATATATGTATATTCTTAAATATACAATACACTTGCTCAGTCCAGATAATGTCACTTGCAAGTTCATGTCTTCAGAGCTGACCACTGGGTCTTGGCCAGCCAACCGATGCCTCCTCCCTGGGGCACACCATTTCTTCTACCCTGAGGATGCATTCCATGCTTGCCTGCAGTTCTTTATCTATGGTGGAAGCCATATAAGTCTTCTCCAGATTTGTGGGGTTTTGTTGTTAAATTTTAGCTAATTATTTACAAATTTACAGTATTCTTAGAAACAAACAGATCCACTCATTTAAAATATACAGAATGCTGTCAATTTAAGAAATTCAAAGTGATATTGTTTTAAATTTCCTGAATGACCTTATACAAAACAGTTAATATTTCTCTCTCAACATGTGAAACAAAATTTGAACATTGTTTCATATGAGTAAAGTAACAATTTATAGTATCCTTAGAAATTTACATAGACTACTTAAATAAAAATGTTTCCAATGGTATTTTGAAGAGGTCAGTATTTCCTGAATTAACTTAATAACAATAAATAGTCTTGTATGTACAAAATTGAATGTGTAATTCACTTCTTGATTAGACTGTTTATTAAAAAGTTACATTTGTTTTCTCCTGCATTTCTGGTTGATTATTTCTCTCACTAAGTTTACTGTCTCATCAAAGCAGCATTTGTTCATCTGTAGAATCGTTTAGCATCGATTGGACTATGGGGACCTGAGATGGAACTTTTCCTATTTAAGGAAATAGCCACTCTGTGTTTAGATTCCTATAGGGGACACTTCAGGAGAATGATGGTGCTATCTCATGCCTACAAATTCCTCATCTAGGTCTGGAGTCATTGCCATATCTGCGCATTCAAGATAACAGCACTTAGCAATTCAACAAGATGTAAGTTGGCTCATCAACAAAGCCAATATCCTCTGGGGGTTGGAACAAAACTTCCTGTGTTTGACTCTGCTTGCTCGCAAGTTGTTTTAAGTCCAGCACTGCTAGTGAAGTTTCCTCTGGTACACTGAATGCTCATGCCATGTCAAAAGGCCTTGACCTTTTCATTCAAAGAACAAAAGGGTTGGAAACAAATTATGCTCAGAGAACTGGTCAAAGGATAACAACCCCAACAAGAAAGAAAACAAAGAGACTGACCTCTTACACAAGCCATGAATACAATTTCTGAGGTACAAATATAATCTTAGAGGACATGCCCCTTCACCAAAATTTATTAAGTATAATATGTGCATCTGTCTCAGTATGCTCTGAAACCTCCCACTCCTGCTCTGCTTTGGCTGCCTCTGCAGAACACAGTGGACTAACTCCTGTTCCCTTTACTCCTGTGTCCCACTGGAACTAGTTCAGGCTGTGAGCTGTCCACCACAGAGATGAGTCTGGAGAGATAGTGACTCATCTGCAAATTCTGCTTCTCCTTGCTGAAAGTATATTTAGTGTGAAAACCTGGAGGGCGCAGCATATTCACACACATGAAAGGACAGAATTTGAGTGGGAGGAAGAGGACAGGGCTAAAATAGTACTGCAATAAGCCACAGAACTGCAGCCTAGCATAGCTTTCCTAGCAATGTGGCTGCAGCAGCACCTAGAGTTCCCTGCCAAGAATGGCATGCCATGTTAATATCAGAAAAATGAGGGCTTTCTGGTGAATTCCTTTGAACACAGAAAAAACATACTCTGTAAAAAATAGTCAAAGATAGAAAATAAAAATAAAACAAATTTGTGCTTCCAAACAGGTAGAAATGTATTTTTTCCTTTTATTTTAGACAATACTGACCTAGGGCCTAGCTCTGTCAAAAACCATGTTAAGTGCACTGACTGCAGACCAGATGTTAATGATGGAATTTTAGCAGCTAATCCAATATAAATTTGACACAATACCAGGAACCACTCTCCTCTTTGTTCTCTCAGATTCATTCCTGAACCGAAAGTTTTACCTTAATTAATTAACCCATTGTTGAAATGTTCTCTTCCAATACATGCATGAAAACTTTGTGGTGGTTTTATGTCATGAGGCTTTTGAGCCCAAGTTAGCATTGGACAGCAGTGGTCACAAGAGCAGACTATGGATCATGATAACATGGGGCCCAACCACATGTCTTTTTCATTTATTCATTTATTACAAAGTGAAGATTTTTTAATAGTTAAAGAATATTCATTGCACAATTTTTGATAATTAGAGAGTATTTGTTGTATAAAATAATGAATTTAATTGTGAAACATTATATATATATAATATATATATTAATGTTCTTCCATTCATTACCCACTTTCCTCCCACCTCTTTCACTCATTGAGCTCCTTCATCTCAAATTTTCCCTGTCCACTTCATGTCTTAGTTTAAATTTTTAATCAATGGGCTTCTCGTCTTGTTGTTTACTTAGTATTTCAAGACCAGCTGAACCTCACTTAATTTTGTCCAGGCCAACTTCAAACACACAATCTTCCAGCTTCTGGCTCTTAAGTTCAGTGACTACACATTTGCAACTACATGACAAGATGCATGACTTGGCTTTTCTATTTTTAAACTCTGTCTTTCTTCCCACTACTATCCGTTTTTCTTAAATGATCATGATACCAAATTAAAGATTATACTAAAAGACGTGCTGCAAATCTCTTCATAAACATTCTTTTTTTTCCTGTGCTTTAATAATTCAGAACCATTAAACTCAAAGTTTTATATTGCTTTCTTTAAAAGCTACTGATGTTATTGTTTTGTGTGTGTGTGTGTGTGTGTGTGTGTGTGTGTGTGTGTGTGTGTATGGAATCTTGATTTCTTAGTCAATCAATAGCATAAAGGGCAACAATCCACAACCTTAATATAAAACCCAAAAGAATTTTAAAACAACAGTTTGAGAGCACTCCAGTTTTAGCCAGATAAACAAGAGGAGAAAAATAAAAACCCACAGAATATTTACAGTAGTTCCATGAAAGTTTAAATATTTCTGGCAGGTGAGCAGGTTGATTCCATTTTCTTTCCTGACCTTGAATACATATGTATATATGCAACATATGTATATATATAACAATATGCTATAAAACTATTCATATTTTTCTTTATAAGAATACATGTTATATGCATTCATACGCAGTTATGTAAACATATATTTATATAGTTGAACAAATACTTGCACTGTTAAAAATTTGACTTATTTTTGTAATTCTTAATTTAGGGTAAACCATAGGAATTTAAATGTTTCATCTAGTATTCCTTGTATTTTAGAACCACAATAAGCAAACACATGATTATAGGAAAAAGTCCAAGCAAAGTTTAAGTGTTTAATGTGCATGTTATTTTGACAATGAACAACGGTTTGACAAAGATGTTATAACATAAAAGACATGGTGAGGATATGATGTCACCATTATTCAATCAAGAAAAATGCATGTATAGGAAAAAATAAAAACACTTGAAGAAAACTATAAAATTGTCATACTATTACGTGTGTTTTCCCATAAAACTTTTTATCAGTGTGTAAATAACTATTTGAGACATATTTAAAAAAATATATTATCTCCTAGTCTCCATTTCTCAATGAACATTGTAGTACTTCTAAGGGTTTTAATACTTCTATACATGTTAGTTCTTTGGAACCATACTGGACCAGTATCTTCCAAGCTTTGGGAATATTCATACGGTTTAAGAGTAAGTCCCAAAGGGAAAAGCCATTTTTGAATGTGACATCTCTTTATTTGCATCATTGTAGATTCCTGAATTCCATTAAATAACAAATGCTGCTTGGTAAATATCCAATATTCATCAGTCTTATTCATACAAAAATATGAACTATAAGGGTGACACTTTATAAAATTTGATACCATTGTAAGGAAAGAGAAAAACGAAATGTAAATAGAATTTTTACCCTGTTAAAAAACTTAGATTTATTTTTTATTTTTATTTTTATTTATTTATTTATTTATTTATTTATTTATTTATTTATTTATTT